>NW_026013921.1:0-43750 GCF_020379485.1 Brassica napus | reverse complement strand
AACTTGTGAAGCCGACATCGATGGAAAGGATAATAAGGTAGGGACAGTGTGCTCATCTGTGAAGTTGATTATATCGGTGTTTTAACTAGTTTATATCTATGTTTGAATCTTTCATCGAGTCAAAGTATGTGATTTAGAAAAACTTTTGACTCGTAATTAAAAGACTCAAAACATAAAGTTATAAACTAGTAAAAACACCAATACAGTATATCAGAAGTACAAAACTAGTGTTCTTGTTTCCTAATGTTCAAAAGATGTAATATGCTTAAGTTTCAAAACATGTAAAAAGATTATAAGTGGTTTATCTGGCTATGCAGGAAATTTACTCCATAAAAGATTGCCTGGGGACCCGAAATGGTCAAGCAAAGTGAGAATCTAAACCATGCCATTTGTTTACTCGCGGAAATGCAGTCCAGACTTTGATATGAATCAAGTTAGTATGCATCCATTTTTGTTTTAAGTACCTTCTTTCAAGATCTTCTATGCTTTTGTTATAGTTAAGTTTTCTGGAAGTTTATATAACATAAGATTTGTAAAGAGTATATTGAGTTACAGTTTGAAGTTGGACATCTCATCACATTGTGAATGCACCTGAATCTTCTATCATGGTTACATGCCTGCTTTACATTCTTTTCTTGCTAGCTAAATGCATCTTCAACCTTTATTTGTTAGGATAATTACTTTGAAGAAGCTTGAAGATGAGAAATATTTTGGAAGAATTCGATCGGGACCATGGTATTAGACCACCTACCATTCTTGGAGTTCGGGAACATGTATTTACTGGAAGGTGTGAACACCAGACAATCGTATATCTTTTTTTTCTTATTTTAATATACTTCATGTTACATAACTGTGTTATGATGGATGCAGTGTCTCCTCCTTGGCCTCTTTCATGTCCAGTCAAGAAACTAGCTTTGTAACTCTTGGCCAACGAGTATTAGCCAAACCCTTGAAGTAAGCTACTACCTACCACCAATAAGTTTACCTTTCCTTGAATTAAACTCATATGGAGTGCTTATGTGTACTCTAGGATCCGCATGCATTATGGTCATTCAGATGTCTTTGACAGAGTTTTTCATATTACTCGTGGTGGTATTAGCAAGGCCTCTCGGGTCATCAATGCTAGTGAAGATATCTTTGCTGGTAAAAACCGATTCGTTAACTGACAAGAACATATAAAAATGGTTAAAAAGTTAATGTGGAGCCATTTTGATGCTATGATTTTTCAGGTTTTAACTCAATTCTACGTCAAGGGAATATTACTCATCATGAGTATATTCAGGTCTGCACTTTAAACTCTTTACAATTAAAAAAAAAATGAACCGTATATATATACATATGTACTAATTTTATTTATAGGTGGGCAAGGGGAGAGATGTGGGGCTCAACCAAATAGCTCTGTTTGAAGGGAAGGTTGCTGGTGGTAATGGTGAACAGGTTCTTAGTAGAGATGTATACAGACTTGGCCAGCTTCTTGATTTCTTTAGAATGATGTCATTCTACTTCACAACAGTTGGCTTCTATTTCTGTACAATGGTATGTCCGTCCTCTTGTAACTGGAGCTGTTACTGAAGTTTAATACTGATGATTAGACATTTTACATGGTCTCTTGCAGTTGACGGTGCTTACTCTGTATATTTTCTTGTATGGGAAGGCATACCTGGTAAGCATGGTTACCTATTCTGGTTAAGATGCTGGGTGAAGGTCTCTAATCCCCTACTTGTGTTTGAAATTGGATAGGCGTTTTCTAGAGTTGGAGCTACTATTCGAGAAAGAGCTATTCTCGTGAACAATACTGCACTTAGCGCCGCCCTCAGTGCTCAGTTTCTGTTTCAGATTGGTGTCTTCACTGCTGTGCCAATGATTCTAGGCTTTATTTTGGAACAGGGTTTTCTCCAGGTATTTGACTAGAATCTCCTTGGAGACTGACATCTGTTCTGAATTTGCTCATTCATCTACAGAACAGTGAAGCATGTGTTTTGAACCAGTGATCACTGATGACATATCATTTGGTGAAAATGAACTATTTTACTTTTGTGTGTTTTGTTTGAAAGTAGAACTTGTTTATTTAACAATCTTTCATTTTGTAGGCCATTGTAAGTTTCACAGCTATGCAGTTTCAGCTATGTACTGTCTTCTTCACATTTTCTATTGGCACAAGAGCCCATTATTTTGGACGGACACTTCTCCACGGTGGTGCTAGTGTTTGTCAACAGTACAAAACCACTGGAAGAGGGTTTGTAGTCAAGCATATCAAATTTTCTGAGAACTACCGTCTTTATTCCAGAAGTCATTTTGTTAAAGGGTATGTATCTCTCCTCTTATACTCTTTGTGTCTTATGTCTGTCTATACATTTCAATGGTATGTTTTTTTTCTCAAGGATGGAGGTTATACTCTTACTGGTTGTCTACCTTGCTTGTGGAAATGATGAGGCTGGTTCTGTTTCGTACATTCTCCTGACTGTTAGCAGCTGTTTCTTGGCTTTCTCTTGGCTCTTTGCTCCTTACCTGTTCAACCTTTCTGGGTTCGAGAGGCAAAAGTAAGTAGTGCGTGTCTGGTTTAGTGTTGTGTTGTTGAGCAACATGTTCCTTCATTGAGCAAGATTTGTTTTCTCCTTTCAGAGTGGTGGAAGACTTCAAAGAATGGACAAAGTGGCTCTTTCACAGAGGTGGTGGGATTGGTGTGGAAGGAGCTGAAAGCTGGGAAGCATGGTGGGAAGATGAACTGGTAAGAACTCTCCATTTCCAGATTTTGTAACTCCTGTTAAATCCGGGAAACTAATATCTTATCAACAGTCTCACATTGGGACCTTGAGTGGGAGGCTGGTGGAGACCATATTAAGTCTACGATTCTTTATCTTCCAGTATGGTGTTGTCTACAAACTGAACGTGCATGGATCAGATACATCGTTTGCGGTACAGCGTTTCCCTTTGCCTACACTTTAGCATATCATAGGATATAAAGGTTACAGTGAATTTGGGTTTGATGATGTGTTGAATGTGTGTAGTATGACCTGACCTGGCTGGTGGGATTAGATAGGATTTGTATGAATTTTCCTAGTCTTGTTTATCTTCCAATGCATTTGTAACTTTTAGTTGTAGAGTATAACTTACCATGCAAGAAACACCATTTCTTGTACTAGTTGAAAAGTAGCAATACTCATTTGTGATTTTGTTATGTTTCTTTATGATCTTTGCTGTGAAGGCAGCTGCTTAATAATATAGTACTTATACATGTGCAGGTGTATGGTTGGTCATGGGCTGCATTTGCGGTGATTTTAGTTATTTTCAAGGTTGGTTTATTCATTTTCTAATAAACTTAATTCTCTTTGAGCATATTGCATTACATGATTCTGATATATCTAACATTCGGATGTACATTGAAACAGGTCTTTGCCTTCATTCAGAAGATTTCTGTCAGTTTCCGTCTTGTGCGTAGATTTATACAGGGCCTTGCCTTATTGGTGTCTCTAGCTGGTATAATCGTAGCGGTTGTGCTGACAGAGTTGTCAGTGACAGACATATTTGCTTGTGTATTGGCCTTTTTACCAACGGGATGGGGAGTCCTTTCTGTAAGTTTCCTTCTTTCTCACCTTGTTACCTTTAGTTTCCAATCTCTGGGAGTTCAGTTTAACAATGTACTATCTCTTGTTGTAGATTGCGTGTGCTTGGAAGCCAACCATTAAGCGGATTGGGATGTGGGAATCAGTACGTTCCCTGGCAAGACTGTATGATGCAGGAATGGGAATGCTTATATTTCTTCCTGTTGCGCTCTTCTCGTTGTTCCCGTTTGTCTCTACCTTCAGACACGTATGATGTTTAACCAAGCGTTTAGTTGAATGCTATCAGTCTATATAAATGTGTTTTTCTTTATTAGTTTTATGAGTTAACGAGTGTAGTAGTAGTAGAAAATGAATGAGAGCCTATTTGTAAAATTTGAAGCATTTTAAGACTTTTGTAGATTCAGTACATGTTGCAAGTCAGACTTTTGTAGTATTGTTGTGTACATATGTTGCGGGAAGACAAAGCGAAGATCAAACTGCATGTGATTCTTATGATGATGGTGATTCGACTGGTCTCCCTCTGATCTTCGCTGCCAATCTTGATAACAATTGCTTAAGCCCACCTGCTTTCTTTCCTGCAAGAGAAAACAATACAATCATATAAACACTAGAATCCATGTCAATTTTGCCATCTGAATTGAAAGCCTCAGTTTATTTTGAAAATCCTCAGCCTAGAGCATTTAGTGACTAACCTTAGCTTTTGAGAAACCTTTCCTCTGCACCAATTCTACACTGATAATCTACGGTTCAAATCTCAGAAAATCCAAATTATCAAATAAAAGTTACAAGGATTGAAATAGAGTTCATATCATGCTACCAAAAAAAAAAAATCGGTTCAGTTTGGTAACTTTTTGATTAACACTAATAAACTGAAAATCGAATAACCCGACCTAAACTGAATAAACCGGAAATCCATGCCCAGACGTGAGACCATATAATTACTCAACAGATTGGATCGTATCTACAAGATAATAGTTATTTTACAAACTGAGCTATGTGACAACTACATATTATGTCGAGAGAATCCTCTGTAAACATGCTACTATATGGTACAAAATTAAAGGATGGGCATTGGATGAATAATTGACGCGAGTGGAAACTGACTTAAATGATTTCTAATCCATTAAATATAAAGTCAAATGGCTCAGACTGGAATGTATAGAATTTGGTTTACTACCGTGTGTGAACGTTCTACACAATACCAAAATCATAGATGGAGAAGTCAACATTTTTGTACTTTTTTATAAGGAAAGCATGACACTGACTTTTGTGACGCATTTGACATACTGCTTTTGGGTCATTGGTGACGTAATTATACTCACAGTCGTCGCAGACCAAACCTATTAAAGTATCCAAGGAATAAAATACAAAGCAGAAAAACACAAAACATTATGGTTAGATTCTCCACCAGAGAAAATTGGAAAAGGGTAATTCATATAAACAGAACGTCACTGTAAAACTAGTTAAGTACCACAGTTATAGATAATCTATAATACAAATCTCCAAAAAAAAAATCTCAATATTAATATGTTGGAATAAATTTCGGTCTCATATGATTGTTGCGTGTTAAATGATAATTTGCTTAAACGGTAATCACTATTTAAACGGGCACTCTGAACCTTTATTTCTCACAAAACATCCCAACGGCAACATAAAGAAAGCCGCTCCACCACAGTGAAAAGCTCCGCCACAACCCCCGTGGAAACGATGTCGTTTAGCGACGGTTCTATCACCACCTTCCTCGGACTTCAACTTCTTCTGCTCTTCTTCTGCTTTCTTTCTCCGGCAACCTTCTCTGACGCTACCATCCCCTCCACGTTGGACGGTCCGTTCACTCCGGTGACGATTACACTAGACACCTCTCTCCGGGGAAAAGCAGTTGATTTGCCTGACACCGATCCACGTGTCCAACGCTACGTCACCGGCTTCCAGCCGGAGCAGATTTCTCTAGCTCTTTCCTCCAATTACGATTCCATATGGGTCTCTTGGATCACAGGTTCATTTTTCATTTTATCACCAACTCTTTTACTTTTTTTCAGTTACTTGTATATAAAGTTAGGTCTTGTGGCTCTGTTAAACAAAAGATAAGATTCTTTTACTACAAGTTTGTATTTCACTAATGAAACTCTTGTTGTGTCTGAAAGGTGAGTTCCAAATCGGTATGAACGTGACGCCATTAGATCCGACAAGTATCGCCAGTATCGTCCAGTTCGGTACTTTGGGGGATTCACTGATTCATACAGCCACAGGATCTTCACTTGTTTATAATCAACTTTACCCTTTTGAGGGCCTCCTTAACTATACTTCTGGAATCATACACCATGTTCGCATTACAGGTTCTTTTACCTTTCATGATTTTAGCTTATATATATAGACCACCCCATGTGTTGCATACTGTGTGTATATTTTAAATGAAATGACAACCCTTACTAGAATTAAAACAACTGCTTTTGCTAGTTGTAAAGCAAAACCAAATGAACATGTAACGCTTTAGTTTGCAAAATATTTTGTAAGAAGTCAGAATGTTCTAGCTTTTCAAATTATTGTTTTAAAGGTTACATAAAAGTACAGATAAAAGATTAATGAGTCATTTTTAACTTTATTTTAATCAAAAAGTTGACAATTTGGAGGTCATACCACCTATATAAAATTTGAAGGCCAAATATAATATATATATTTTTTTCAAATAGAATTATTTATCCGGCTATGCTCAGATTCGACCATACTAAACAAGTTATTAAATCGACTCTTGATAATGATTTGGTTTTTGAAACGCAGGGCTGCAACCAAGTACTGTCTATTACTATCGATGTGGTGATCCTTCACATGGTATGAGTAAGATACACCATTTCAAGACAATGCCTGCTTCTAGCCCCACGAGTTACCCCAGCCGAATAGCAATTGTGGGTGATACTGGTCTCACTTATAACACAACAGCTACAATTAGCCACTTGGTTCAGAACTCTCCGGATCTTGTTTTATTGGTCGGTGACGTGAGCTACGCAAACTTGTATCTAACGAACGGGACTAGCTCGGATTGTTATTCTTGCAATTTCTCAAATACGCCTATACACGAGACGTATCAGCCGCGTTGGGATTATTGGGGTAGGTTTATGGAGAATCTGACTTCTACAGTTCCTCTAATGGTGGTTGAAGGAAACCATGAGCTTGAGTTGCAAGCTGGGAACAAAACATTTGAAGCTTATAGCTCAAGATTCGCTTTCCCTTATATAGAAAGTGGCTCGACTTCGAAGTTTTATTATTCTTTTAACGCTGGTGGGATTCACTTTGTTATGCTTGGTGCATACATCGACTTTGATAGATCAGGTTTGATATTCTTAGACTCTGACCTCTATGTTTACATGTTTGTGTGCGTTTTTACTAAGGTTCTTGTTCGGTTTTTTGCAGGGGAACAATACGAGTGGCTAAAGAGGGATCTTGCTAAATTCAATAGGTCGGTAACTCCGTGGTTAGTAGTTACTTGGCATCCACCATGGTACAGCACTTACACAGCGCATTACAAAGAAGCTGAATGTATGAAAGTAGCTATGGAGGAGTTGCTTTACTCTTACGGTACCGACATTGTCTTCAACGGACATGTAAGAAAAGAAACACAACCTTTTCTTTTTTTCCAGAGCAGGTTATGGACATAGCAAAATGAACATTAGCATATAGTTTCTAAAATATTAGTGGTTGATATATATATAATATTTTATGACCCCAAATGATTAAAAATATATGTTTAGTAATCGTTTCAAGCCTCATTAATTTCTCCATCTTTTGATTTGGTATATATAACTGACATTTTTTCTTTGTGAAAACATGTTTCAAGGTTCATGCTTATGAACGGTCTAACAGAGTATACAACTACCAACTAGACCCATGTGGTCCAGTTCACATAGTGATTGGTGATGGAGGTAACCGTGAAAAGATGGCCATAGAGCACACCGATGAACCCGGTAAATGTCCTGACCCATTATCCACACCGGACGCAGCCCTGGGTGGGCAATTTTGCCCTTCCAACTCCACCACGACTGGTGCGTTCTGTTGGGACCAGCAACCTCCTTATAGCGCCTTGAGAGAAAGCAGCTTTGGCCATGGAATCCTAGAGGTAACGGTTTTAAGTTTTTAACTAACTCCTAAACGCTTGAACCACATTAGGATTAGACTCAAATTTAATCTGATTAAATGCAGATGAAGAACGCCACATGGGCACTATGGACATGGCACAGGAATCAAGACACAAACAGTCAAGTTGGAGATCAGATTTACATCGTGAGACAACCTGATCTATGTCCCCCTTACAATGTCACAACCTGATTGATTAACCATTGCTAAGCTTGAAGTTTAAACGGAAATGTTCTAATAAATGATTTGGCTTACAGCCTCATCCAGTGAGCGATTTTTT
The DNA here is from genome assembly GCF_020379485.1 of Brassica napus. Taxonomy (NCBI): domain Eukaryota; kingdom Viridiplantae; phylum Streptophyta; class Magnoliopsida; order Brassicales; family Brassicaceae; genus Brassica; species Brassica napus. Next base: position 35,779 of record NW_026013921.1, on the reverse strand, counting down.
GTTTGTTTGTTTGTGTGTTTACACTGTTGATTGTAACAAGTATTTTATTTAATACTAAAAAATTCAATATTTATATTAAAAAAAGGAGGGAAAATAAAGTTTCAAAAAAAGTTGTTATTACTAGAAGATCTCAAGGAACTCGAGGACGAAGCTGCTGCAAACAGGACAATGACCTTTCTGAGCACTAAGCTCTTTAGAACAGAGCTTACAAAACGTGTGACCGCACGGCGTAAACGTCGCGCCTTTGATGTTCACCTGACAAACGCAGCAGTTCACCTCTCCTTCTCCTCCTCCACCTCCGCCGCCATCTTCTTCCTCCTCCTCTTCCTCGTCTTCTTCGTACTCTTCCTCTTCGTCGTCCATGGCGTAGCTCGCTCCCGTTAACCCCATCTGCCTATCCGTCTCTTCCAGAAGATCCATCAGCGACATCGTCTGCTTCGGCGCCGCATCTGCTTTCTCCGCCGCTTCTCCCTCCTCGCTGTCGTCTTCCTCCTCCTCTTCCTCGTCGTCGCTTGACGCCGCCGCGGCTTCCGCCTCCGCCGCCTCCTGCGCCGCGACGGCTTCCCTCGCCGACATCTGCCTCTCGTCGACGAACTTGACGACCGGGTGGCGGAGGATCTTGTCTTCGTCTCCGTGATCTCTGACGGAATCGTGCCGTGAAAACTGAGGCTTGAAGCTCCTGTTCGGCGGTCCGTCTCCAGGGATGCTGACGTCAGCGGAATAATCGTCGTGGCTTTTACCCGACCCGACCCGCATCGAGGGTCCGCGCGTGAACGCCCCGCGTCCGGGTGGATCCGACATGGGAATAGTAGCGTTTGGCCGGGGGTGTTTGGGATTGGGGATAAGGATATCCGAGGCGGGGATATGGAGAGACGTGGTCCAAGCGGAACCGGTTCGTTTGAGACGGAGCTTCTCGCGGAAAATCTGCCACGTGGTCCGATCTTTTTGGCCTTCCTTGATGTATTCGTCGCGTATGATGTCGAAAAGCGTTTGGGTCGTTGTTGTTGTTGATGTTTGGTGAGGTGCAAGAGATTTTTGCGGCAAAGGCGGTGGCGACGGTGGAGATGATGGTGGTGGTGGTATAACGATCTCGCCGCCAAGAACAGCGTCTAGAGATAATCCGGCTAACGAGTTGCTACGTTTCTTTAAAGCCGACATTTAACTCCACGCCTTCTCCCGCCACCTTTCTCCATCATCGGAAGCCGATAAATTACGGTTAATGAAGTAGTAAAAAACGAATTATTTACAAATGAGTATAATAGACATGTGTTGTTCAAAAAAAAAAAGTATAATAGACATGTTACCTCTTGCATCGAATTTAGAGTGTGTTGAACATCGTTTTTGCTTATACTGAAAATATCTTAAATTTTGGTAATTGTGTTTTTGTTGGATTGACTTTTAACTTTTATCATATAGACTGGTTTTTATTGTTCTTACCTCCTTAAATTAAAACAAATTTTATGTGGGTGAAAGTGTTTTAAAATGGAGAAAAAGAGCAAAGAAGAACGAGTCTTAAGGTGAAGAAATGATCTAAATTAAGGATGCTTCCATAGTGTTTGTTAGTCCAAAAAATATTAATCACTTATTTTATTTATAATGATGATCACTGTGAGTTATCAACTTGTTTAAGACATTCTATGGAGATGAAACAAACAAGAAGTCAATATGTCCGAGTGGTTAAGGAGACAGACTTGAAATCTGTTGGGCTTCGCCCGCGCAGGTTCGAACCCTGCTGTTGACGTTATTTTTAAATTTTTATTGAAACATAAAACCAACAATGAAAATGAGAAAATTACCCATTTGCATTATATAATTAATCTCCACCGGTAAGCCTCATTATCTTTGATCACCGTAACCCAACGCTCACTGATCTCAGCCCAATAAGATTGTTGTATTATCCTTGATCACCGTAACCCAACGCTCACTGATCTCAGTCCAATAAGACTGTTGTATAAAGACACTGCAAAACCGTTAAGCCCAAAGTTAATACTCTCTAACAATTTTTTTTTTAATACTCTGAAAATTTACAGTGTTTTACAATTATTATTGAAAAAAAAAGAATAGGATAGCACCAAACACCAAGTTTTTGTTCCCAAACTTCTCAAAGTCACAAAAATAAGTTTCATTAAAGAGGTAAATATATATTTATACCTCTTGGGTTAATTAATCAAAACCTTAAGGTTTAGAGTTAAAGGGTAGGGTTTTGGAATTACGGTTTAAAATTTATAAAACTAAAAATAAATACTAAAAATTTAAAATAAAAATTTTAAAAAGAAAATAAAAAAAATTTCGAAAAAAAAAATTTCATAAAAAAATTTTCAAAAAAAATTTCGAATCTGAAAACATATAATCTGAAACTATAAAAAATTTCTTTTTTTCATTTTTATTTTATTTTTATTTTATTTGTTTTTATTTATTTTTGTTTGTTTATTTAATTTAAACTAAGGGTATTAAAGATATTTTATCTTTTAATGAATGTCATTTTTATAATTTTCTCTTTCTAATGTTATTTTTGAGATAAAAATCCTTTAATAAATGTCATTTTTCTAATTTTCTCTTTCTAGTACCATTTTTCTCTTTCTATATTATTGACAATTTGTCCATTATTATTTTGGGATAATTACATTATCGATAAAACCGGTAAGCCCAAAGTGTTGGCCCATATAATATCACACCGTCGTCTCTCCTTCACCGCGCATGATTCTCCAACTACTACACCTCGAATCTTCTTATTAGGGTCACACGATCTGAAAGCCGATCACTGCCGTAGAATAAGTTTTCGTGCTGCGCAGATTCTCGCTCTCTCACTTGAGGTAGTCTTCTCTCTCAATTCAAACCTTATATCAAATTGATAAAAAAAAAAAATTAATTTGAGCTGATACTCAATTTTTATTGATCCAGCAGATCTTTCCGGTAAGGGGAAATCAACAACGTAGAGGGAGCTTCTCTTATACGTTTAGAACTAGATTAAGTTTATTCCAGAGGTTATGAAGGAATCTAGGGTTTGTTAATTGATCTGGTTCTAGTCCAAAGCTTCCAACTTTGATAGTAGTTTCAGGTTTTAAGTTGTGTAAGCAATAATGGGTACTGAGAATCAAGGCTATCCGAGTTTTCCAGCTAGGCCTCCTCCTCCTCCTTCGTCATCCTCCTCTCCGTTTGCATCTGCTCCGCCGCCAGGTGGAGCACAGACTGTTGGGTTTAGACCACCTTCTTCCCAACCTACAAGGCCTTTCACACCTTCTGGTCCTCCTATGGCTCCTCCACCTGTGGGTGTGATGAGGCCTGGGCAGTCTCCTTTTGTTTCTCAGATTCCAGGGAGTAGACCTCCTCCGCCAGCTTACGGAGGCCCTCCTGGTGGTGGTGGTGGTGGTGGTGGTGGCTCTTTTCAACGTTTTCCAGCTCCTCCTCCTCCGTTCCCGGGTAGTCAAAACCCTCCTCTTAGTGGTCCACCAGCTACTCAAACTCTTGCAGGTCACTTATCGCCTCCCATGTCTCTCCGCCCACAGCAACCAATGGGACCTGGAGGGTATGCATCTCCTCCGGGTCCTGGTTTTCAACAGCCGGTGCCTCCTGGCGTTGGTGGTGGTCCACAGCCATCTTTTCCTGGTTATCCCAGCAACCAGGCTCCTCCAATGTCATTATCTCAGGGACCTCGGCCTACATATCCTCCTCAGACAGGAGGTTTTGGTCAGCACCCAGGACAGCAGAACCTGCATCCGAGCTATGCACCTCCTACCAGCAACGTCCAAGGCTTGGCTGAAGATTTCAATTCGCTATCCCTTTCGAATATTCCGGGATCGCTTGAGCCAGGACTTGATCCTTCCTCATTCCCAAGACCATTGGATGGTGACGTGGAGCCAAATTCATTTGCTGAAATGTACCCTATGAATTGTCATTCGAGATATCTACGGCTGACAACTAGTGCTATACCAAGTTCCCAGTCTCTGGCGTCGAGGTGGCATTTACCTCTAGGAGCTGTGGTTTGTCCACTTGCTGAGGCTCCTGAAGGGGTAAGTATTCGTCTAGCTAATTAACGTGCTACATTAGAGCCACATATAACTTTTTCATGTATTGCAACTTGTCGTTTTTATCTGTTCAGGAGGAAGTACCACTTGTTGATTTTGGCTCAAGTGGCATCATCCGTTGCAGAAGATGCCGTACCTATATGAATCCTTATGTGACTTTTACAGATTCTGGAAGAAAGTGGCGGTGCAACATTTGTTCTATGCTTAATGATGGTAATTTTTCCAAATCTTCAGGATTTGTTGTTGACCAAAGTGCTATAGAACGTCATTGCTGTTTTCTCTGGTTTTCCTTGATGGGAAGGGTTGTCTAATGTCTATTAGGGACTTCAGTGAAATTATACTAGGAACTGTGTTTGGTGTTGCGTACGTTTGTTCTTTTTTGGTGGAATGTCATCTTTGTCGTTATACCTGTGAATCTGATGTGAACTTAATGAGGGAAGGGCTATCTATTAGGGATCTTAGTAGAATTATAATAAATTGATTTGGTGAAAGCTACAAGGAACAGTTTTTGGTGTTGTGTATGGTTTTTATTTGGTGGTGAAATGTCATCTTTGTTAAATTATCTGTGCACCTGATACGAACTTTTGCCTAGTCGTTGGAATGTCCTTTTACTTTCCATAAAATTATTTGAGCGATGGCTCTATGCTCAGTCCTCTTAGGCATATATGTTTATCAGATGAATATTCATAGTTATGGGTCAAACTTATTGTTCAGTGCCTGGTGAATACTTTTCACATTTGGATGCTACTGGCCGAAGAATGGACATGGATCAACGGCCTGAGCTGACCCAAGGCAGTGTTGATTTCATAGCTCCAACAGAGTACATGGTTCGGCCTCCGATGCCACCAACATACTTCTTCCTCATTGATGTTTCATTTTCGGCTACTAAAAGTGGGATGCTTGAGGTAAGCATGTTGGATTCTAACTTGTTGTGCATTAGAATTACTTTGTAATGACCAATCCATGTGCTTTTATCTAAACACACTACGTATCATTGGATCTAGACTAGATTAGAGTCTCTTTTTTAGATGCAAGCTGTCCTCAAATTTTTATTTTACACTGACTTTTATCTCCTTTGGCAGGTTGCTGCTCAAACGATTAAGTCTTGTCTTGATAACTTGCCTGGTTATCCCAGAACTCAAATTGGATTTATTACTTATGACAGCACTTTGCATTTTTACAACCTGAAGGTAAGAGAATTGTAAATACGCATGAATTTTTGTTCTGAAATACTTTAGCATTTATCATGTATTATTTTGGACCTTGGCAATGCAGTCATCTCTGAGCCAACCACAAATGATGGTGGTTTCTGATCTGGATGATATATTTATCCCATTGCCGGATGATCTCCTTGTCAATCTATCTGAATCTAGAAATGTGGTGGAAGCCTTTTTAGACGGTCTGCCTCTTATGTTTCAAGATAATGTCAATGTGGAATCGGCTTTTGGTCCAGCCGTCAAAGCAGCGTTTATGGTTATGGTTAGTTACTATGCTGCCATTTGAAATGAAAATACAGTTTATGTCAGTGTCCTATATGGAACCTCGTCTGAAAATTTCTATCAGTTTGTAGTTCACTCTGTTTTCTCTTTCTCATTTCAGAACCAACTTGGTGGCAAGTTGCTAATTTTCCAGAACTCGTTACCTTCTCTTGGTGCTGGGCGGTTAAAGCTGCGCGGAGATGATCCTCGTGTCTATGGAACTGACAAAGAATATGCTTTAAGGGTAGCTGAAGACGCCTTCTATAAGCAAATGGCTGCCGATTGTACCAAGTTCCAGATTGCAATTAATGTTTATGCATTCAGTGATAAGTACACTGACATTGCCTCCTTAGGTACGTGAACGTTGTGATTGTCACTGTTTTTTATTTTAGGAGTTTTGAGTCAGTTAGTGGTGGCTTCTCCTGCCGTTCAGTATTGCTGTTTTAAGTGCGAAATTTATGTATTAAAATGCATTGGTTTGTGTAGGGACGCTGGCAAAATACACTGGTGGACAGGTGTACTACTATCCAGGCTTCCAATCATCCATCCATGGAGATAAGTTAAGACACGAGCTGGCTAGAGACCTTACAAGGGAAACTGCCTGGGAATCAGTTTTGCGAATAAGATGTGGAAAAGGTTTAAGAGTTTATGATACACTATTCATTTGTGCTGCTGTTATGTCACTCAAGATATGCTAAATTCGTTGGTATGCTATACAGGAATTCGTTGCTCGTCCTACCATGGGAACTTCATGCTAAGGTCTGCCGACCTGCTTGCTCTTCCTGCTGTTGACTGTGACAAAGCATATGCAGTGCAGCTAGCTCTGGAAGAGACATTGCTAACAACCCCGACTGTGTATTTCCAAGTCGCTTTACTGTATCCTTTGAATAGTGTATATTTAAAACATACTTGAGTTTAGATTTTCAGCTGGTACAACACATCATGTGGTTTTAGTAATCCTTAACAGAACTAAGATATACTGCTTCTTGCGGAGAGAGGCGTATAAGGGTACACACAGCTATTGCACCAGTGGTTACAGATCTCGGAGAGATGTATAGACAAGCAGACACTGGCTCCATTGTCTCTGTATATGCTAGATTAGGTAAGATACATTCAAGTCTTCCCAGTAGCATCGTAGTTACTTTGGATTCTATTTAATGGGACCTTTTTAATTCTGCAGCAATTGAGAAAACTTTGTCCGCAAAATTGGATGATGCACGGAATGCTATACAGCAAAAGATTGTTAAAGCTCTCAGAGAATATCGTAATCTTCACTCGGTGCAGCATCGGTTGGGGTCTAGATTAATATACCCAGAGTCTCTGAAGTTCTTGCCATTGTACGGATTGGCCATTTGTAAGTCCACTCCTCTTCATGGTGGACCAGCTGATGCTTCACTCGACGAGCGCTCTGCGGCAGGCTTCACCATGATGGCCCTGCCTGTCAAAAGCTATTGAAGCTGTTATATCCCAGTTTATTCCGTGTTGACGAGTGGCTCTTAAAGGTTTGTGCTTCTCTATCTCTATGTACATCTTTTCAGAAACTTCTTAAAATCATTAATGAATTTGACATGTTTGCAGCCATCGGCAGACCATGATGACCTTAAGGACGTATTAAGGAGATTGCCTCTGGCTGCAGAGAGTTTGGATTCTAGAGGCCTTTACATTTACGATGATGGGTTTCGATTGGTGTTGTGGTTTGGTCGGATGCTTTCACCTGACATTGCTAAATGTCTTCTTGGGGCTGACTTTGCAGCAGAGCTCTCAAGGGTATGCTCTTTCATCCACATACATATGAATTATTAACCAGCGTTACATCTTATAATGATCTATATGCTTCCATACTAATTCCTCAGTCTTTCTTTGTGGTGGATCTTAGGTTACACTGCAAGAGCAAGAGAATGGGATGTCGAAGAAGCTAATGAGGCTGATAAAGAAGTGAGGGAGAATGATCCGTCATACCATCCCATGTGTTTGCTAGTGAGGCAAGGAGAACAACCCCGAGAAGGCTTCCTTCTCCTCAGAAATCTCATCGATGACCAGATGGGCGGTTCGACTGGTTATGTTGATTGGATGCTGCAACTTCACCGCCAAGTCCAACAAATGCGTAATAGTTCACAATGGTAAGCAAACATTTATTCCATGTTATTCCATGTCATAACAATCACATGTTCAACGCACTTTACGAAGCAGTTTTGTTTTGTTTTTTCAGAGAACTTGGGAGTGCCAAGATTGCGCCTCTCTGTAACCATTAAAGAAACTCCAGAGCTCAAACATCTTCTTTAAGCCGTCTAAGGTGTCACAGGGTTAAAGAATGCGGGATCATTGCGGTCTGCTTCGTTGGGCCTAATCTGTTGTTTTGGAAAATAAAGAAGCACCAGTTTGATTTTTCTTCATTTGTTTCCCTATATAATCTTTTTTTTTTCGCTCAATGTCCAGGGCTTTTATCTGCTTAACCATAATGGTAGATTAGTCGTTTTTATTATTCCTTTGTTACATTTTTTTTCAAATTTTCTTGTGCATTTGTAATCAGATTTATTTTGGTGGAGGGAGTTTACAATTCATGAATCTATTAACCAGGGATATTGACAAGAATTAAATTACTTTGACTCCACTAAAATGGAGACCACATGATATAATCTGGACGAATGTGGGTAATAGATTAAAGGGAGTTAAGATGTTCAGTGACCAAGAAAATTCATAACAATTTATAAGGAGGTGTTATTAGTTTATTTATTTTGATTGATTTAGAAATCTAGGTAGCGCTTGTTATTGATTTATATATTTTGATTGATTTAGAAATCCATATAGTATTTATAAATCCAATTAAAATATGCAAATCCGGAGGTTTTCTTTCGAATTTGAGTCTTTGTATTTTTATATAAAAAATCCAAACAAATTCATTCAAATCCATTATAAAATCAAATATATTAGTGGGGGTTATTGGTTGGTGTATTTTGATGGATTTGTAAATCCAAACTAAATCTAGTGTTATTGGTTCTATGATTTTAAAATATGTATTGAAATCATGTGTTATTCGTTTAATAATTCATAAATTCTAATTCAAATCAAGTGTTATTGTTTAATGATTCATAAATTCTAATTCAAATCAAGTGTTATTCAATCATACGGATTTACTAATAGATTTGATTTCATAATATATTTGAATGGATTTGCATGGATTTCTTTGTGAAAAATACAAAGGCCCAAATCCAAGGAAAACCTCCGGATTTGTAAACTAAATCTGAGAAAATTTGAAAATTTGTATATTTTACTTGGATTTATAAATACTATATGGATTTCTAAATCAATAAAAATATATAAACAATAACACCTCCTTAGTAAATTGTAAGATTGAATAACACTTGATTTGATATAGAATTCATGAATCATTAAATTAATAACACATGATTTTAATACATATTTGAAAATCATAGAACCAGTAACACTAAATTTAGTTCGGGTTTTCAAATCCATAAAATACAACAACCAGTAACCCCTACGTAGTATTTTATAATATGTAGATTTTTAAATTTTTCGGATTAGTATTTACAAATCTAGAAGTTTTTTCTCGGATTTGAGTCTTTGTATTTTTACCATTCAAATTTATTATAAAATAAAATTTATTTGTAAATCCGTATGATTGAATAACACTTGATTTAATATAGAATTTATGAATCATTAGACCAATAAACATGATTTTAATAAAAATTTGAAAATCATAGAATCAATAATATAGATTCAATTCGGATTTTAAATCCATTAAATACAACAACCAATCTGTTCAAAGATTCTGGTCGGTTGAACCGGAACCGGTTATGAGAAGAAACGTGTCAATTAATTTATTGGGCGGCACTTTCTAGAAGCGTACAACAGAGTAGAGACCGTGTGGGCTCTCACTTCCGCTTATACGACGCCGTAAGACGAATCTTTGAAATGTTCCAATCAGGTTGCCTCTATAAACTTTCAATAAGTTTCAGATAGCACTGCAAAAAAATAAACTCTGCGAGAGATTGACTCTAGACGTCCTCACTCTTGTGAGAATAGAGAAATGGCGACGTTAGTTTGTTGATTGAATTCTCTATGTATAGAAGCGCAATATATTCCATAGGAGTATTTTGCAAGTCTTGGTTGAAATGTAATCTGTGCCACGCGGTTAAATTCCTTGTTCTCTAACGAGACTCTCCATAGAGAGAGAGGATGAAAGTTTGACAGTTCCTTTGTATGATCTCTCTTCCCGGAGAGAAAGCTGGCTGAAAAGTCCGCCTCTTAGGTCGTTACATTAAAAAAGCGTCCGCTTCGAAATCTGTACTCCAATCAAAGGAACACCGAAGCAAAGACTCAATTACTTCTAACAGAGATCTGAAAAAGAGAGATAGTATATCGAGTAATATCTCGAAACAGAGTTATTTTTTTGTCGGTAAGCTCAAATCTACGATTTATTTGAAAGCAATGGTTCAGAGAGGCGATTTATAGAGGCAACCTGATTGGAACATTTCAAAGATTCGTCTTACGGCGTCGTATAAGCGGAAGTGAGAGCCCACACGGTCTCTACTCTGTTGTACGCTTCTAGAAAGTGCCGCCCAATAAATTAATTGACACGTTTCTTCTCATAACCGGTTCCGGTTCAACCGACCAGAATCTTTGAACAGATTGGTTGTTGTATTTTAATGGATTTAAAAATCCGAATTGAATCTAGTATTATTGATTCTATGATTTTCAAATTTTTATTAAAATCATGTGTTATTGGTCTAATGATTCATAAATTCTATATTAAATCAAGTGTTATTCAATCATACGGATTTACAAATAAATTTTATTTTATAATAAATTTGAATGGTAAAAATACAAAGACTCAAATCCGAGAAAAAACTTCTAGATTTGTAAATACTAATCCGAAAAAATTTAAAAATCTACATATTATAAATACTACGTAGGGGTTACTGGTTGTTGTATTTTAATGGATTTGAAAACCCGAACTAAATTAGTGTTACTGGTTCTATGATTTTCAAATATGTATTAAAATCATGTGTTATTAATTTAATGATTCATGAATTCTATATCAAATCAAGTGTTATTCAATCTTACAAATTTACTAAGGAGGTGTTATTGGTTTATATATTTTTATTGATTTAGAAATCCATATAGTATTTATAAATCCAAGTAAAATATACAAATTTTCAAATTTTCTCAGATTAGTATTTACAAATCCGGAGGTTTTCCTTTGGATTTGGGCCTTTGTATTTTTCACAAAGAAATCCATGCAAATCCATTCAAATATATTATGAAATCAAATCTATTAGTAAATCCGTATGATTGAATAACACTTGATTTGAATTAGAATTTATGAATCATTAAACGAATAACACTTGATTTGAATTAGAATTTATGAATTATTAAACGAATAACACATGATTTCAATACATATTTTAAAATCATAGAACCAATAACACTAGATTTAGTTTGGATTTACAAATCCATCAAAATACACCAACCAATAACCCCCACTAATATATTTGATTTTATAATGGATTTGAATGAATTTGTTTGGATTTTTTAATTAAAAATACAAAGACTCAAATTCGAAAGAAAACCTCCGGATTTGCATATTTTAATTGGATTTATAAATACTATATGGATTTCTAAATCAATCAAAATATATAAATCAATAACAAGCGCTACCTAGATTTCTAAATCAATCAAAATAAATAAACTAATAACACCTCCTTATAAATTGTTATGAATTTTCTTGGTCACTGAACATCTTAACTCCCTTTAATCTATTACCCACATTCGTCCAGATTATATTCATGTGGTCTCCATTTTAGTGGAGTCAAAGTAATTTAATTCTTGTCAATATCCCTGGTTAATAGATTCATGAATTGTAAACTCCCTCCACCAAAATAAATCTGATTACAAATGCACAAGAAAATTTGAAAAAAAATGTAACAAAGGAATAATAAAAACGACTAATCTACCATTATGGTTAAGCAGATAAAAGCCTGGACATTGAGCGAAAAAAAAAAAGATTATATAGGGAAACAAATGAAGAAAAATCAAACTGGTGCTTCTTTATTTTCCAAAACAACAGATTAGGCCCAACGAAGCAGACCGCAATGATCCCGCATTCTTTAAACCCTGTGACACCTTAGACGGCTTAAGAAGAAGATTTTGAGCTCTGGAGTTTCTTTAATGGTTACAGAGAGGCGCAATCTTGGCACTCCCAAGTTCTCTGAAAAAACAAAACAAAACTGCTTCGTAAAGTGCGTTGAACATGTGATTGTTATGACATGGAATAACATGGAATAAATGTTTGCTTACCATTGTGAACTATTACGCATTTTGTTGGACTTGGCGGTGAAGTTGCAGCATCCAATCAACATAACCAGTCGAACCGCCCATCTGGTCATCGATGAGATTTCTGAGGAGAAGGAAGCCTTCTCGGGGTTGTTCTCCTTGCCTCACTAGCAAACACATGGGATGGTATGACGGATCATTCTCCCTCACTTTCTTTATCAGCCTCATTAGCTTCTTCGACATCCCATTCTCTTGCTCTTGCAGTGTAACCTAAGATCCACCACAAAGAAAGACTGAGGAATTAGTATGGAAGCATATAGATCATTATAAGATGTAACGCTGGTTAATAAATTCATATGTATGTGGATGAAAGAGCATACCCTTGAGAGCTCTGCTGCAAAGTCAGCCCCAAGAAGACATTTAGCAATGTCAGGTGAAAGCATCCGACCAAACCACAACACCAATCGAAACCCATCATCGTAAATGTAAAGGCCTCTAGAATCCAAACTCTCTGCAGCCAGAGGCAATCTCCTTAATACGTCCTTAAGGTCATCATGGTCTGCCGATGGCTGCAAACATGTCAAATTCATTAATGATTTTAAGAAGTTTCTGAAAAGATGTACATAGAGATAGAGAAGCACAAACCTTTAAGAGCCACTCGTCAACACGGAATAAACTGGGATATAACAGCTTCAATAGCTTTTTGACAGGCAGGGCCATCATGGTGAAGCCTGCCGCAGAGCGCTCGTCGAGTGAAGCATCAGCTGGTCCACCATGAAGAGGAGTGGACTTACAAATGGCCAATCCGTACAATGGCAAGAACTTCAGAGACTCTGGGTATATTAATCTAGACCCCAACCGATGCTGCACCGAGTGAAGATTACGATATTCTCTGAGAGCTTTAACAATCTTTTGCTGTATAGCATTCCGTGCATCATCCAATTTTGCGGACAAAGTTTTCTCAATTGCTGCAGAATTAAAAAGGTCCCATTAAATAGAATCCAAAGTAACTACGATGCTACTGGGAAAGACTTGAATGTATCTTACCTAATCTAGCATATACAGAGACAATGGAGCCAGTGTCTGCTTGTCTATACATCTCTCCGAGATCTGTAACCACTGGTGCAATAGCTGTGTGTACCCTTATACGCCTCTCTCCGCAAGAAGCAGTATATCTTAGTTCTGTTAAGGATTACTAAAACCACATGATGTGTTGTACCAGCTGAAAATCTAAACTCAAGTATGTTTTAAATATACACTATTCAAAGGATACAGTAAAGCGACTTGGAAATACACAGTCGGGGTTGTTAGCAATGTCTCTTCCAGAGCTAGCTGCACTGCATATGCTTTGTCACAGTCAACAGCAGGAAGAGCAAGCAGGTCGGCAGACCTTAGCATGAAGTTCCCATGGTAGGACGAGCAACGAATTCCTGTATAGCATACCAACGAATTTAGCATATCTTGAGTGACATAACAGGCAGCACAAATGAATAGTGTATCATAAACTCTTAAACCTTTTCCACATCTTATTCGCAAAACTGATTCCCAGGCAGTTTCCCTTGTAAGGTCTCTAGCCAGCTCGTGTCTTAACTTATCTCCATGGATGGATGATTGGAAGCCTGGATAGTAGTACACCTGTCCACCAGTGTATTTTGCCAGCGTCCCTACACAAACCAATGCATTTTAATACATAAATTTCGCACTTAAAACAGCAATACTGAACGGCAGGAGAAGCCACCACTAACTGACTCAAAACTCCTAAAATAAAAAACAGTGACAATCACAACGTTCACGTACCTAAGGAGGCAATGTCAGTGTACTTATCACTGAATGCATAAACATTAATTGCAATCTGGAACTTGGTACAATCGGCAGCCATTTGCTTATAGAAGGCGTCTTCAGCTACCCTTAAAGCATATTCTTTGTCAGTTCCATAGACACGAGGATCATCTCCGCGCAGCTTTAACCGCCCAGCACCAAGAGAAGGTAACGAGTTCTGGAAAATTAGCAACTTGCCACCAAGTTGGTTCTGAAATGAGAAAGAGAAAACAGAGTGAACTACAAACTGATAGAAATTTTCAGACGAGGTTCCATATAGGACACTGACATAAACTGTATTTTCATTTCAAATGGCAGCATAGTAACTAACCATAACCATAAACGCTGCTTTGACGGCTGGACCAAAAGCCGATTCCACATTGACATTATCTTGAAACATAAGAGGCAGACCGTCTAAAAAGGCTTCCACCACATTTCTAGATTCAGATAGATTGACAAGGAGATCATCCGGCAATGGGATAAATATATCATCCAGATCAGAAACCACCATCATTTGTGGTTGGCTCAGAGATGACTGCATTGCCAAGGTCCAAAAATAATACATGATAAATGCTAAAGTATTTCAGAACAAAAATTCATGCGTATTTACAATTCTCTTACCTTCAGGTTGTAAAAATGCAAAGTGCTGTCATAAGTAATAAATCCAATTTGAGTTCTGGGATAACCAGGCAAGTTATCAAGACAAGACTTAATCGTTTGAGCAGCAACCTGCCAAAGGAGATAAAAGTCAGTGTAAAATAAAAATTTGAGGACAGCTTGCATCTAAAAAAGAGACTCTAATCTAGTCTAGATCCAATGATACGTAGTGTGTTTAGATAAAAGCACATGGATTGGTCATTACAAAGTAATTCTAATGCACAACAAGTTAGAATCCAACATGCTTACCTCAAGCATCCCACTTTTAGTAGCCGAAAATGAAACATCAATGAGGAAGAAGTATGTTGGTGGCATCGGAGGCCGAACCATGTACTCTGTTGGAGCTATGAAATCAACACTGCCTTGGGTCAGCTCAGGCCGTTGATCCATGTCCATTCTTCGGCCAGTAGCATCCAAATGTGAAAAGTATTCACCAGGCACTGAACAATAAGTTTGACCCATAACTATGAATATTCATCTGATAAACATATATGCCTAAGAGGACTGAGCATAGAGCCATCGCTCAAATAATTTTATGGAAAGTAAAAGGACATTCCAACGACTAGGCAAAAGTTCGTATCAGGTGCACAGATAATTTAACAAAGATGACATTTCACCACCAAATAAAAAACCATACACAACACCAAAAACTGTTCCTTGTAGCTTTCACCAAATCAATTTATTATAATTCTACTAAGATCCCTAATAGATAGCCCTTCCCTCATTAAGTTCACATCAGATTCACAGGTATAACGACAAAGATGACATTCCACCAAAAAAAGAACAAACGTACGCAACACCAAACACAGTTCCTAGTATAATTTCACTGAAGTCCCTAATAGACATTAGACAACCCTTCCCATCAAGGAAAACCAGAGAAAACAGCAATGACGTTCTATAGCACTTTGGTCAACAAACAAATCCTGAAGATTTGGAAAAATTACCATCATTAAGCATAGAACAAATGTTGCACCGCCACTTTCTTCCAGAATCTGTAAAAGTCACATAAGGATTCATATAGGTACGGCATCTTCTGCAACGGATGATGCCACTTGAGCCAAAATCAACAAGTGGTACTTCCTCCTGAACAGATAAAAACGACAAGTTGCAATACATGAAAAAGTTATATGTGGCTCTAATGTAGCACGTTAATTAGCTAGACGAATACTTACCCCTTCAGGAGCCTCAGCAAGTGGACAAACCACAGCTCCTAGAGGTAAATGCCACCTCGACGCCAGAGACTGGGAACTTGGTATAGCACTAGTTGTCAGCCGTAGATATCTCGAATGACAATTCATAGGGTACATTTCAGCAAATGAATTTGGCTCCACGTCACCATCCAATGGTCTTGGGAATGAGGAAGGATCAAGTCCTGGCTCAAGCGATCCCGGAATATTCGAAAGGGATAGCGAATTGAAATCTTCAGCCAAGCCTTGGACGTTGCTGGTAGGAGGTGCATAGCTCGGATGCAGGTTCTGCTGTCCTGGGTGCTGACCAAAACCTCCTGTCTGAGGAGGATATGTAGGCCGAGGTCCCTGAGATAATGACATTGGAGGAGCCTGGTTGCTGGGATAACCAGGAAAAGATGGCTGTGGACCACCACCAACGCCAGGAGGCACCGGTTGTTGAAAACCAGGACCAGGAGGAGAAGCATACCCTCCAGGTCCCATTGGTTGCTGTGGGCGGAGAGACATGGGAGGCGATAAGTGACCTGCAAGAGTTTGAGTAGCTGGTGGACCACTAAGAGGAGGGTTTTGACTACCCGGGAACGGAGGAGGAGGAGCTGGAAAACGTTGAAAAGAGCCACCACCACCACCACCACCACCACCAGGAGGGCCTCCGTAAGCTGGCGGAGGAGGTCTACTCCCTGGAATCTGAGAAACAAAAGGAGACTGCCCAGGCCTCATCACACCCACAGGTGGAGGAGCCATAGGAGGACCAGAGGGGGTAAAAGGCCTTGTAGGTTGGGAAGAAGGTGGTCTAAACCCAACAGTCTGTGCTCCACCTGGCGGCGGAGCAGATGCAAACGGAGAGGAGGATGACGAAGGAGGAGGAGGAGGCCTAGCTGGAAAACTCGGATAGCCTTGATTCTCAGTACCCATTATTGCTTACACAACTTAAAACCTGAAACTACTATCAAAGTTGGAAGCTTTGGACTAGAACCAGATCAATTAACAAACCCTAGATTCCTTCATAACCTCTGGAATAAACTTAATCTAGTTCTAAACGTATAAGAGAAGCTCCCTCTACGTTGTTGATTTCCCCTTACCGGAAAGATCTGCTGGATCAATAAAAATTGAGTATCAGCTCAAATTAATTTTTTTTTTTTATCAATTTGATATAAGGTTTGAATTGAGAGAGAAGACTACCTCAAGTGAGAGAGCGAGAATCTGCGCAGCACGAAAACTTATTCTACGGCAGTGATCGGCTTTCAGATCGTGTGACCCTAATAAGAAGATTCGAGGTGTAGTAGTTGGAGAATCATGCGCGGTGAAGGAGAGACGACGGTGTGATATTATATGGGCCAACACTTTGGGCTTACCGGTTTTATCGATAATGTAATTATCCCAAAAATAATAATGGACAAATTGTCAATAATATAGAAAGAGAAAAATGGTACTAGAAAGAGAAAATTAGAAAAATGACATTTATTAAAGGATTTTTATCTCAAAAATAACATTAGAAAGAGAAAATTATAAAAATGACATTCATTAAAAGATAAAATATCTTTAATACCCTTAGTTTAAATTAAATAAACAAACAAAAATAAATAAAAACAAATAAAATAAAAATAAAATAAAAATGAAAAAAAGAAATTTTTTTATAGTTTCAGATTATATGTTTTCAGATTCGAAATTTTTTTTTGAAAATTTTTTTATGAAATTTTTTTTTTCGAAATTTTTTTTTATTTTCTTTTTAAAATTTTTATTTTAAATTTTTTAGTATTTATTTTTAGTTTTATAAAATTTTAAACCGTAATTCCAAAACCCTACCCTTTAACTCTAAACCTTAAGGTTTTGATTAATTAACCCAAGAGGTATAAATATATATTTACCTCTTTAATGAAACTTATTTTTGTGACTTTGAGAAGTTTGGGAACAAAAACTTGGTGTTTGGTGCTATCCTATTCTTTTTTTTTTCAATAATAATTGTAAAACACTGTAAATTTTCAGAGTATTAAAAAAAAAATTGTTAGAGAGTATTAACTTTGGGCTTAACGGTTTTGCAGTGTCTTTATACAACAGTCTTATTGGACTGAGATCAGTGAGCGTTGGGTTACGGTGATCAAGGATAATACAACAATCTTATTGGGCTGAGATCAGTGAGCGTTGGGTTACGGTGATCAAAGATAATGAGGCTTACCGGTGGAGATTAATTATATAATGCAAATGGGTAATTTTCTCATTTTCATTGTTGGTTTTATGTTTCAATAAAAATTTAAAAATAACGTCAACAGCAGGGTTCGAACCTGCGCGGGCGAAGCCCAACAGATTTCAAGTCTGTCTCCTTAACCACTCGGACATATTGACTTCTTGTTTGTTTCATCTCCATAGAATGTCTTAAACAAGTTGATAACTCACAGTGATCATCATTATAAATAAAATAAGTGATTAATATTTTTTGGACTAACAAACACTATGGAAGCATCCTTAATTTAGATCATTTCTTCACCTTAAGACTCGTTCTTCTTTGCTCTTTTTCTCCATTTTAAAACACTTTCACCCACATAAAATTTGTTTTAATTTAAGGAGGTAAGAACAATAAAAACCAGTCTATATGATAAAAGTTAAAAGTCAATCCAACAAAAACACAATTACCAAAATTTAAGATATTTTCAGTATAAGCAAAAACGATGTTCAACACACTCTAAATTCGATGCAAGAGGTAACATGTCTATTATACTTTTTTTTTTTGAACAACACATGTCTATTATACTCATTTGTAAATAATTCGTTTTTTACTACTTCATTAACCGTAATTTATCGGCTTCCGATGATGGAGAAAGGTGGCGGGAGAAGGCGTGGAGTTAAATGTCGGCTTTAAAGAAACGTAGCAACTCGTTAGCCGGATTATCTCTAGACGCTGTTCTTGGCGGCGAGATCGTTATACCACCACCACCATCATCTCCACCGTCGCCACCGCCTTTGCCGCAAAAATCTCTTGCACCTCACCAAACATCAACAACAACAACGACCCAAACGCTTTTCGACATCATACGCGACGAATACATCAAGGAAGGCCAAAAAGATCGGACCACGTGGCAGATTTTCCGCGAGAAGCTCCGTCTCAAACGAACCGGTTCCGCTTGGACCACGTCTCTCCATATCCCCGCCTCGGATATCCTTATCCCCAATCCCAAACACCCCCGGCCAAACGCTACTATTCCCATGTCGGATCCACCCGGACGCGGGGCGTTCACGCGCGGACCCTCGATGCGGGTCGGGTCGGGTAAAAGCCACGACGATTATTCCGCTGACGTCAGCATCCCTGGAGACGGACCGCCGAACAGGAGCTTCAAGCCTCAGTTTTCACGGCACGATTCCGTCAGAGATCACGGAGACGAAGACAAGATCCTCCGCCACCCGGTCGTCAAGTTCGTCGACGAGAGGCAGATGTCGGCGAGGGAAGCCGTCGCGGCGCAGGAGGCGGCGGAGGCGGAAGCCGCGGCGGCGTCAAGCGACGACGAGGAAGAGGAGGAGGAAGACGACAGCGAGGAGGGAGAAGCGGCGGAGAAAGCAGATGCGGCGCCGAAGCAGACGATGTCGCTGATGGATCTTCTGGAAGAGACGGATAGGCAGATGGGGTTAACGGGAGCGAGCTACGCCATGGACGACGAAGAGGAAGAGTACGAAGAAGACGAGGAAGAGGAGGAGGAAGAAGATGGCGGCGGAGGTGGAGGAGGAGAAGGAGAGGTGAACTGCTGCGTTTGTCAGGTGAACATCAAAGGCGCGACGTTTACGCCGTGCGGTCACACGTTTTGTAAGCTCTGTTCTAAAGAGCTTAGTGCTCAGAAAGGTCATTGTCCTGTTTGCAGCAGCTTCGTCCTCGAGTTCCTTGAGATCTTCTAGTAATAACAACTTTTTTTGAAACTTTATTTTCCCTCCTTTTTTTAATATAAATATTGAATTTTTTAGTATTAAATAAAATACTTGTTACAATCAACAGTGTAAACACACAAACAAACAAACAAAAAATCGCTCACTGGATGAGGCTGTAAGCCAAATCATTTATTAGAACATTTCCGTTTAAACTTCAAGCTTAGCAATGGTTAATCAATCAGGTTGTGACATTGTAAGGGGGACATAGATCAGGTTGTCTCACGATGTAAATCTGATCTCCAACTTGACTGTTTGTGTCTTGATTCCTGTGCCATGTCCATAGTGCCCATGTGGCGTTCTTCATCTGCATTTAATCAGATTAAATTTGAGTCTAATCCTAATGTGGTTCAAGCGTTTAGGAGTTAGTTAAAAACTTAAAACCGTTACCTCTAGGATTCCATGGCCAAAGCTGCTTTCTCTCAAGGCGCTATAAGGAGGTTGCTGGTCCCAACAGAACGCACCAGTCGTGGTGGAGTTGGAAGGGCAAAATTGCCCACCCAGGGCTGCGTCCGGTGTGGATAATGGGTCAGGACATTTACCGGGTTCATCGGTGTGCTCTATGGCCATCTTTTCACGGTTACCTCCATCACCAATCACTATGTGAACTGGACCACATGGGTCTAGTTGGTAGTTGTATACTCTGTTAGACCGTTCATAAGCATGAACCTTGAAACATGTTTTCACAAAGAAAAAATGTCAGTTATATATACCAAATCAAAAGATGGAGAAATTAATGAGGCTTGAAACGATTACTAAACATATATTTTTAATCATTTGGGGTCATAAAATATTATATATATATCAACCACTAATATTTTAGAAACTATATGCTAATGTTCATTTTGCTATGTCCATAACCTGCTCTGGAAAAAAGAAAAGGTTGTGTTTCTTTTCTTACATGTCCGTTGAAGACAATGTCGGTACCGTAAGAGTAAAGCAACTCCTCCATAGCTACTTTCATACATTCAGCTTCTTTGTAATGCGCTGTGTAAGTGCTGTACCATGGTGGATGCCAAGTAACTACTAACCACGGAGTTACCGACCTATTGAATTTAGCAAGATCCCTCTTTAGCCACTCGTATTGTTCCCCTGCAAAAAACCGAACAAGAACCTTAGTAAAAACGCACACAAACATGTAAACATAGAGGTCAGAGTCTAAGAATATCAAACCTGATCTATCAAAGTCGATGTATGCACCAAGCATAACAAAGTGAATCCCACCAGCGTTAAAAGAATAATAAAACTTCGAAGTCGAGCCACTTTCTATATAAGGGAAAGCGAATCTTGAGCTATAAGCTTCAAATGTTTTGTTCCCAGCTTGCAACTCAAGCTCATGGTTTCCTTCAACCACCATTAGAGGAACTGTAGAAGTCAGATTCTCCATAAACCTACCCCAATAATCCCAACGCGGCTGATACGTCTCGTGTATAGGCGTATTTGAGAAATTGCAAGAATAACAATCCGAGCTAGTCCCGTTCGTTAGATACAAGTTTGCGTAGCTCACGTCACCGACCAATAAAACAAGATCCGGAGAGTTCTGAACCAAGTGGCTAATTGTAGCTGTTGTGTTATAAGTGAGACCAGTATCACCCACAATTGCTATTCGGCTGGGGTAACTCGTGGGGCTAGAAGCAGGCATTGTCTTGAAATGGTGTATCTTACTCATACCATGTGAAGGATCACCACATCGATAGTAATAGACAGTACTTGGTTGCAGCCCTGCGTTTCAAAAACCAAATCATTATCAAGAGTCGATTTAATAACTTGTTTAGTATGGTCGAATCTGAGCATAGCCGGATAAATAATTCTATTTGAAAAAAATATATATATTATATTTGGCCTTCAAATTTTATATAGGTGGTATGACCTCCAATTGTCAACTTTTTGATTAAAATAAAGTTAAAAATGACTCATTAATCTTTTATCTGTACTTTTATGTAACCTTTAAAACAATAATTTGAAAAGCTAGAACATTCTGACTTCTTACAAAATATTTTGCAAACTAAAGCGTTACATGTTCATTTGGTTTTGCTTTACAACTAGCAAAAGCAGTTGTTTTAATTCTAGTAAGGGTTGTCATTTCATTTAAAATATACACACAGTATGCAACACATGGGGTGGTCTATATATATAAGCTAAAATCATGAAAGGTAAAAGAACCTGTAATGCGAACATGGTGTATGATTCCAGAAGTATAGTTAAGGAGGCCCTCAAAAGGGTAAAGTTGATTATAAACAAGTGAAGATCCTGTGGCTGTATGAATCAGTGAATCCCCCAAAGTACCGAACTGGACGATACTGGCGATACTTGTCGGATCTAATGGCGTCACGTTCATACCGATTTGGAACTCACCTTTCAGACACAACAAGAGTTTCATTAGTGAAATACAAACTTGTAGTAAAAGAATCTTATCTTTTGTTTAACAGAGCCACAAGACCTAACTTTATATACAAGTAACTGAAAAAAAGTAAAAGAGTTGGTGATAAAATGAAAAATGAACCTGTGATCCAAGAGACCCATATGGAATCGTAATTGGAGGAAAGAGCTAGAGAAATCTGCTCCGGCTGGAAGCCGGTGACGTAGCGTTGGACACGTGGATCGGTGTCAGGCAAATCAACTGCTTTTCCCCGGAGAGAGGTGTCTAGTGTAATCGTCACCGGAGTGAACGGACCGTCCAACGTGGAGGGGATGGTAGCGTCAGAGAAGGTTGCCGGAGAAAGAAAGCAGAAGAAGAGCAGAAGAAGTTGAAGTCCGAGGAAGGTGGTGATAGAACCGTCGCTAAACGACATCGTTTCCACGGGGGTTGTGGCGGAGCTTTTCACTGTGGTGGAGCGGCTTTCTTTATGTTGCCGTTGGGATGTTTTGTGAGAAATAAAGGTTCAGAGTGCCCGTTTAAATAGTGATTACCGTTTAAGCAAATTATCATTTAACACGCAACAATCATATGAGACCGAAATTTATTCCAACATATTAATATTGAGATTTTTTTTTTGGAGATTTGTATTATAGATTATCTATAACTGTGGTACTTAACTAGTTTTACAGTGACGTTCTGTTTATATGAATTACCCTTTTCCAATTTTCTCTGGTGGAGAATCTAACCATAATGTTTTGTGTTTTTCTGCTTTGTATTTTATTCCTTGGATACTTTAATAGGTTTGGTCTGCGACGACTGTGAGTATAATTACGTCACCAATGACCCAAAAGCAGTATGTCAAATGCGTCACAAAAGTCAGTGTCATGCTTTCCTTATAAAAAAGTACAAAAATGTTGACTTCTCCATCTATGATTTTGGTATTGTGTAGAACGTTCACACACGGTAGTAAACCAAATTCTATACATTCCAGTCTGAGCCATTTGACTTTATATTTAATGGATTAGAAATCATTTAAGTCAGTTTCCACTCGCGTCAATTATTCATCCAATGCCCATCCTTTAATTTTGTACCATATAGTAGCATGTTTACAGAGGATTCTCTCGACATAATATGTAGTTGTCACATAGCTCAGTTTGTAAAATAACTATTATCTTGTAGATACGATCCAATCTGTTGAGTAATTATATGGTCTCACGTCTGGGCATGGATTTCCGGTTTATTCAGTTTAGGTCGGGTTATTCGATTTTCAGTTTATTAGTGTTAATCAAAAAGTTACCAAACTGAACCGATTTTTTTTTTTTGGTAGCATGATATGAACTCTATTTCAATCCTTGTAACTTTTATTTGATAATTTGGATTTTCTGAGATTTGAACCGTAGATTATCAGTGTAGAATTGGTGCAGAGGAAAGGTTTCTCAAAAGCTAAGGTTAGTCACTAAATGCTCTAGGCTGAGGATTTTCAAAATAAACTGAGGCTTTCAATTCAGATGGCAAAATTGACATGGATTCTAGTGTTTATATGATTGTATTGTTTTCTCTTGCAGGAAAGAAAGCAGGTGGGCTTAAGCAATTGTTATCAAGATTGGCAGCGAAGATCAGAGGGAGACCAGTCGAATCACCATCATCATAAGAATCACATGCAGTTTGATCTTCGCTTTGTCTTCCCGCAACATATGTACACAACAATACTACAAAAGTCTGACTTGCAACATGTACTGAATCTACAAAAGTCTTAAAATGCTTCAAATTTTACAAATAGGCTCTCATTCATTTTCTACTACTACTACACTCGTTAACTCATAAAACTAATAAAGAAAAACACATTTATATAGACTGATAGCATTCAACTAAACGCTTGGTTAAACATCATACGTGTCTGAAGGTAGAGACAAACGGGAACAACGAGAAGAGCGCAACAGGAAGAAATATAAGCATTCCCATTCCTGCATCATACAGTCTTGCCAGGGAACGTACTGATTCCCACATCCCAATCCGCTTAATGGTTGGCTTCCAAGCACACGCAATCTACAACAAGAGATAGTACATTGTTAAACTGAACTCCCAGAGATTGGAAACTAAAGGTAACAAGGTGAGAAAGAAGGAAACTTACAGAAAGGACTCCCCATCCCGTTGGTAAAAAGGCCAATACACAAGCAAATATGTCTGTCACTGACAACTCTGTCAGCACAACCGCTACGATTATACCAGCTAGAGACACCAATAAGGCAAGGCCCTGTATAAATCTACGCACAAGACGGAAACTGACAGAAATCTTCTGAATGAAGGCAAAGACCTGTTTCAATGTACATCCGAATGTTAGATATATCAGAATCATGTAATGCAATATGCTCAAAGAGAATTAAGTTTATTAGAAAATGAATAAACCAACCTTGAAAATAACTAAAATCACCGCAAATGCAGCCCATGACCAACCATACACCTGCACATGTATAAGTACTATATTATTAAGCAGCTGCCTTCACAGCAAAGATCATAAAGAAACATAACAAAATCACAAATGAGTATTGCTACTTTTCAACTAGTACAAGAAATGGTGTTTCTTGCATGGTAAGTTATACTCTACAACTAAAAGTTACAAATGCATTGGAAGATAAACAAGACTAGGAAAATTCATACAAATCCTATCTAATCCCACCAGCCAGGTCAGGTCATACTACACACATTCAACACATCATCAAACCCAAATTCACTGTAACCTTTATATCCTATGATATGCTAAAGTGTAGGCAAAGGGAAACGCTGTACCGCAAACGATGTATCTGATCCATGCACGTTCAGTTTGTAGACAACACCATACTGGAAGATAAAGAATCGTAGACTTAATATGGTCTCCACCAGCCTCCCACTCAAGGTCCCAATGTGAGACTGTTGATAAGATATTAGTTTCCCGGATTTAACAGGAGTTACAAAATCTGGAAATGGAGAGTTCTTACCAGTTCATCTTCCCACCATGCTTCCCAGCTTTCAGCTCCTTCCACACCAATCCCACCACCTCTGTGAAAGAGCCACTTTGTCCATTCTTTGAAGTCTTCCACCACTCTGAAAGGAGAAAACAAATCTTGCTCAATGAAGGAACATGTTGCTCAACAACACAACACTAAACCAGACACGCACTACTTACTTTTGCCTCTCGAACCCAGAAAGGTTGAACAGGTAAGGAGCAAAGAGCCAAGAGAAAGCCAAGAAACAGCTGCTAACAGTCAGGAGAATGTACGAAACAGAACCAGCCTCATCATTTCC
Organism: Brassica napus; assembly: GCF_020379485.1. Classification (NCBI taxonomy): domain Eukaryota; kingdom Viridiplantae; phylum Streptophyta; class Magnoliopsida; order Brassicales; family Brassicaceae; genus Brassica; species Brassica napus. The sequence continues at coordinate 10,770 of NW_026013921.1, read as the reverse complement.
ACAAGCAAGGTAGACAACCAGTAAGAGTATAACCTCCATCCTTGAGAAAAAAAACATACCATTGAAATGTATAGACAGACATAAGACACAAAGAGTATAAGAGGAGAGATACATACCCTTTAACAAAATGACTTCTGGAATAAAGACGGTAGTTCTCAGAAAATTTGATATGCTTGACTACAAACCCTCTTCCAGTGGTTTTGTACTGTTGACAAACACTAGCACCACCGTGGAGAAGTGTCCGTCCAAAATAATGGGCTCTTGTGCCAATAGAAAATGTGAAGAAGACAGTACATAGCTGAAACTGCATAGCTGTGAAACTTACAATGGCCTACAAAATGAAAGATTGTTAAATAAACAAGTTCTACTTTCAAACAAAACACACAAAAGTAAAATAGTTCATTTTCACCAAATGATATGTCATCAGTGATCACTGGTTCAAAACACATGCTTCACTGTTCTGTAGATGAATGAGCAAATTCAGAACAGATGTCAGTCTCCAAGGAGATTCTAGTCAAATACCTGGAGAAAACCCTGTTCCAAAATAAAGCCTAGAATCATTGGCACAGCAGTGAAGACACCAATCTGAAACAGAAACTGAGCACTGAGGGCGGCGCTAAGTGCAGTATTGTTCACGAGAATAGCTCTTTCTCGAATAGTAGCTCCAACTCTAGAAAACGCCTATCCAATTTCAAACACAAGTAGGGGATTAGAGACCTTCACCCAGCATCTTAACCAGAATAGGTAACCATGCTTACCAGGTATGCCTTCCCATACAAGAAAATATACAGAGTAAGCACCGTCAACTGCAAGAGACCATGTAAAATGTCTAATCATCAGTATTAAACTTCAGTAACAGCTCCAGTTACAAGAGGACGGACATACCATTGTACAGAAATAGAAGCCAACTGTTGTGAAGTAGAATGACATCATTCTAAAGAAATCAAGAAGCTGGCCAAGTCTGTATACATCTCTACTAAGAACCTGTTCACCATTACCACCAGCAACCTTCCCTTCAAACAGAGCTATTTGGTTGAGCCCCACATCTCTCCCCTTGCCCACCTATAAATAAAATTAGTACATATGTATATATATACGGTTCATTTTTTTTTTAATTGTAAAGAGTTTAAAGTGCAGACCTGAATATACTCATGATGAGTAATATTCCCTTGACGTAGAATTGAGTTAAAACCTGAAAAATCATAGCATCAAAATGGCTCCACATTAACTTTTTAACCATTTTTATATGTTCTTGTCAGTTAACGAATCGGTTTTTACCAGCAAAGATATCTTCACTAGCATTGATGACCCGAGAGGCCTTGCTAATACCACCACGAGTAATATGAAAAACTCTGTCAAAGACATCTGAATGACCATAATGCATGCGGATCCTAGAGTACACATAAGCACTCCATATGAGTTTAATTCAAGGAAAGGTAAACTTATTGGTGGTAGGTAGTAGCTTACTTCAAGGGTTTGGCTAATACTCGTTGGCCAAGAGTTACAAAGCTAGTTTCTTGACTGGACATGAAAGAGGCCAAGGAGGAGACACTGCATCCATCATAACACAGTTATGTAACATGAAGTATATTAAAATAAGAAAAAAAAAGATATACGATTGTCTGGTGTTCACACCTTCCAGTAAATACATGTTCCCGAACTCCAAGAATGGTAGGTGGTCTAATACCATGGTCCCGATCGAATTCTTCCAAAATATTTCTCATCTTCAAGGCTTCTTCAAAGTAATTATCCTAACAAATAAAGGTTGAAGATGCATTTAGCTAGCAAGAAAAGAATGTAAAGCAGGCATGTAACCATGATAGAAGATTCAGGTGCATTCACAATGTGATGAGATGTCCAACTTCAAACTGTAACTCAATATACTCTTTACAAATCTTATGTTATATAAACTTCCAGAAAACTTAACTATAACAAAAGCATAGAAGATCTTGAAAGAAGGTACTTAAAACAAAAATGGATGCATACTAACTTGATTCATATCAATAGTCTGGACTGCATTTCCGCGAGTAAACACAATGGCATGGTTTAGATTCTCAGCTTTGCCTTGACCAAGTTTCGGGTCCCCAGGCAATCTTATGGAGTAAATTTCCTGCATAGCCAGAATAAAACCACTTATAGCATTTTTACATGTTTTGAACTTAAAGCATATTTACATCTTTTGAACATTAGGAAACAAGAACACTAGTTTTGTACTTCTGATATACTGTATTGGTGTTTTTACTAGTTTATAACTTATGTTTTGAGTCTTTTATCGAGTCAAAAGTTTTTCTAAATCACATACTTTGACTCGATGAAAGATTCAAAACATAGATTATAAACTAGTTAAAACACCGATATATCAACTTCACAGATGATCACGGTCTACCTTATCCTTTCCATCGATGTCGGCCTTCACAAGTTTTGAATAATATTCTTTATGAGATTTACCCTCTTTAAGAGTATCAACAACATCGATATAGGAAATGCGAAGGGCTTCATTTCTGACAAAAGAAATGAAACAGATCAGCTTTGTAATAACACAATGACAGGCAGAAGCTCTAGACTTTCAGGTATAGAAAACCAGAAAAAGGTGTCTAATTATTACCTTTGCATCAGCAGTGCAATGTCAGCAGCTTCAGGTTTTTGATCTTCTTTCTGTCTTCCATACATTTGGCATGTGACAACATATGTAAACTTTAGATCTGCTTGGGCCCTTGCTTCAGGAGATAACTCAAATCCTTCAGCATCCGTTGGGTCATTAACATAAAGTGTGGATTCCTCGTCTGTAACTGGTGATGAGATATCCCTTGAGAATAAAAGCTTGACCAAAAATGATATATGTCTATAGAAAGCACTTAGCCTGATCTTACCTTTTCCAGCTTTTCTTTCCAGATAAGACTGAAGCATGAGAGCTTTCCTATAATACATCATCCCTCGAACTGCAGATATAATATTGCCAGATAACACACATAAGCTATCAGATCTTGAAGTGAAACAGTTATCCCCAAGAAAGAAAAAAAATGCAGCGATTTGTTTTACCTACCTGTTCTAGCTAACGTTTGTCCACGGTACGAAGCCCAAAATCGAAGTTCAAGTATGTCTCTCTCATTATGTAGATCACCTTCTAACGCATTTTCATCTTTTCCTATTCGTGCGAGAGAAATTTTTCCACTCATCTGCAACATTATCAAATTTTAATGAAAACTAGTTTTTGATCTAATTTTTATTCAAACATCAAAAATATTTATTGAGAATATATTAGGCATCAATCTATGATGGTAATTACAAAATTTAAGGCAGAATCAACTTAACAGTAAGAAACATAAAAAAAGCTAGGCAAATGTCACACCTGGATATATTTTCTGAAGGTAAAACAAGATTGATATCCCATCCTCATTTCTCTTAGTGAGTTCAGCCATGCTATACAGCACAACCTCAGAACAATATGGAGTGAAGACACTGAAAAAAAAAGTTTAAAGGGAAGATATAGTAAGAGGTTATTTGGAAAAAATGATGGAAATGTGGAACATGAAATACCTGAAGGATAACATCTGGTGGACAGGCTTTGGTTGTGGCACATCCATGAAAAGAGAATTGGTGAAGAATTGAAGTCTGCGTCTGGCCTCAAGATTTCTAGGAACATGCGGCGCTGTAGAGTCTTTGATGGTAAGTAGAGAGTACAATCTTTTGACGAGAGCTTTCTGTAAACCACAAAGAAGTAAACGACTGAATCGGTGCAGTTATAGCCTTTGACAATGAATATTATCACTGTACCATTTCTGGATCTTTAGGCCAGTTCAACTTTGTAAACAGCCGACCTTCATTCGATGCTCGCGTTAACAAGTTCCACGTGTCATAGTGACCCCTGCACCAAGCAACATATTTTTGGAAGCAAAGAAAAGAAAAGCTTGATAGGATTGTTGCCAAATCATCGAGTTTGTATGTACCTTATATCAACAGCTAATATGTCAAGCCGCATAACATCGTAGAGATCTTGAAGTGCTTTGGTAACCGCTGCTGCATTCTCCGGTGTTTCATTTTCTTTCTGTCCAAGAAAAGAAAAATATGAAGATCAGTACTAATATAACAATGGAAAGTACAATATTTTGAAGATTAGTACTACTACTATAATAATAATAATTAAGAACCGGTTACACTTTCTGACAAAGACATAATAATAAGCATGGTAATGTGAATACCAGGACCCCTAAGAGTGCAGTCACTCTCGTGATAACAAGGGAGAGTTTCTTCAACGTAAAATCAAGATGTATAGTTCTCATAGTTATGCTGGTCCGGATGTCTCTGAAGATTCTGTCCACCCTACAAAATAATATTCACAATAAATATCATCACTTATCCAGCAAAGTCATCTTAGGGCTGACAAAACCCATTACCAAATCTTCCCTCGGCTTCCAGCGTTGTTATTAGGACACGTTCAAGGCTGTAATAGACTTCCTCAACAGCATACTTCATATAGACATCCTTTTCGATCCTCTTCACAATCTCCTCTTGTGACTTACTCTCAGCAGCAATCTCTGTGGCCAATAATATCTACAGTAGATAATATGAAACTAATGTCCACCTATAGAAGCAGATAGCCACACTAAAACATTGAGCTTTAATACAGAAGAGGGGAACAAAACTCACCTTGCTGGAAAGAAGAAAGAGAGGCCACTGAACCAGTCTACTTCCATAATTCTTGGGCATCAGGAGCAAGTCCATCTCACTAGGGAAATGGTTTCATATGAGAAAAATTGGTAACAATGATGAAACTATAAAGAAAGCTGAAGCTAAGAGAAATCATGAGACACAACAGCTTAGTTAAAGCACTTACAAATCAGTGATGTAGTCTTCCTCTCGTAGACATTTTATTATTTGGTTCCAAAATGGAGCAAAGTGAGCTGCCTCTACTCTGTTCTTCTTATCCACAACCTTTGAATTGATAAACACATGCAAATATGAGAAGAAGAAACTAACATAGTACTGCAAAAATGTAAAACAGAGAGGGAAGCAGCATCACTACCTCATGAGAAGGATCCCAAGACCTGCACATAATTTAGATTATAGTCGAAAGGTAATGAAGACGAGAAAAATGTTAATAATAGTTAACAAATATAAAGTGAGATGTGCAGGTAAAATGACAAAAAAATGGAAAGGAACATAACCGATTGGTTATAGGGACATGAAGAGCCCTCATAAAGGCCCCTGGAAACTTCTTAAATTGCTTGTGAATTTCTTCCAAAGATCTTATCTGTGAAAATGGCAACGCAACGTAAGGACCCTAACTTCTTAAAGACAGTGTATGAACATTTATAAAATATCTTGATTTTGACATTTCTAAGACAAAAGAAAAGTGTAACCACACTTACCTTTCCCAAACGATCTCTCACACCGAGAAAGAAACCCAAAAAAGCAGAAACAAGGGTGTAGAATATATGGATGTCTAACAGGTATATCTGCATTATATGAAAGATAAAGTTACAGTACAATGAAATAAAAATTAATCTGTGAAAACATTCATCCTAATAAATTTCACCAAAATTGGTAAAATATTTTTTTAATAACAAAATCAACCCAAAACTGAAGTGATTCTCTAGAAACAACTACTTCTTGATTCAGTGATTTCTTCCAGCAAAACAAGTGTCAACCCTTTATGTAAAAGACTATTGAACTTACAGAGGCAACAGGAGCCCATAAACTGGCAACAGTCAGAGCATTATAGTTTCCTGCATCCAGATAAAGAAATATCATAGAAAGAATGAAATATTTGAGATTATCATCAGTACATGTATCAGCAAGAAACCTATAATAGTAGAGCTAATAACATATCCTGAGGGACCTATTTCATACTTATAACTTCTTGACACAAAATCATGCCAGTAATAAGGAATATTACCATGTTTCACTATCATCCTTGTTGGACTAACGAGCGGCTCTATCTGCAAATTCACCAGCAAGAGAAATATTAGTAGTATTTTATGATGTAACATTTATATATGTCACATGTAACCACAATCTTTAGTACAACTATCAAACATATCGTTACAAATTATGCTTCCCGCCAAAAGAACCAACCTGAAGAAAGTACGCAAACGAGAACTTTGCAGACAGAACAACAAGCCAAAACAGCAAGTACCTGCGTCATACGAATGGGTTAGTAGTACATACCTAGACCAACATTTGAAGTCACCAGTATACAGATAACTAAAATAATTAAGGTGAAGAGACTACTTTATAAAATCAGATGTCTTTTCATACATGCCACGGCCAACATAGTGTCTCTCCTGAAAATACAATCAAGTAAGTAAGCATCAGAGATTATTACCAGATGATCCAAATATTAACCATGAACGAAAGAGAAACCTGGCGCCACATCCACTTAAAGAATCGAACCACAGTCCACCCATCACATTTATTAGCAATGTTGTGACAAGCTGGGATGCGCATCAGGACACCAAAAAAGAACTGAACACCACCGTAGATGGCTATGACAATCACATAAAGCGTGAACACGACTGAATCAGAATTTGGTTTGCTATCTTCTTGAAGTGCTCTCCTGCACACACAACCAACTATCACACAATGGAATGCAAAAAACTAACCCCCCAAAAAAAGTGAAAAGTGCCATAAGAAGTTTCACATACACATAGAGGAAAGATATGAAGACAGACGCAAGACCAAACCAAATGAGACGGAGAAACATGCGATAAACAGCCAGACGTCTTGTAGTAGAATAAGCACCATACATCATGAAGACATCCAGAACACCTATAACATTAATTAAGCATATGCTTTTGTCTTCACTCAAACATAATATTACTCAAAATTAAAATAAATTATTATGAGGTTTTAAGACTCACTCTTGGAAAACTTCATCACAACATAAGTCGGTCCCAGGCTGAGAATCTCACGCAAAGTCTTCCTGGAAGCAAGGCTTTTTTCATTGAACGCAACTATGGCCAGTGCCTGTAAAGAAGCCTGCTAAGAGTGTGGTACTAGCAGGAGAGCATTTTGTAGACATACAACAAACCTGAAACGTCATAGCGAGGAATATCCATAGCCGATGGAAGCTGTGGTAGAGATGCAAAAACGTTCGGTGCTCAACGAAGGAAGTCTTTCCTCGATGTTTTTCTCTACCGGGTTTAAGCTCGAACTACAATGACATCAGATGATGGTCATCTCACCGAAGAACAAAACCACAAGCACTACTACAATAACCTCTAACACAAACCTTTGCTCTAGGTCTAGGTTTTTGAAAAAAAGATGAACTGGTTCGCCACGGCCAACCAAGCTCGAAGGATTGAAGCGACCTAGAAAAATCAAACACGTTAGCCAACAGAGAAGGAAATTAATTAACTCAGCAGACAAAGATGTTAAAAATTTACCAAAAGTACTCATTGAAGTCATCATAGTTTCTCCAAGCTGAATGAGGTACTCGGCCATTGCCATTGTTAAAAGCTTCCTGCACGGACCAACATTTTATAATAGCCCATGTTATAGCATGACTATTAAATCAAACCAACACTGTCTTAAAATAAATATTCAAACATGATACAACAGGACATTTTTTACTAGAAAACCAACTACTATTTGATTATAATTACAAACTATACTGCAATGAAACATATATCACATCTTTAAGGAATACCAGAAAATGTAATAGCCCCTCTCAAATAACACAATAAAACAAAATTGCACACTGGTTACAAGTTCATTGAAACAAAGAGTTACATGCATTACCCAACTAAAATCAGTAGTAAATGACTATATATCCCAATCATTTTCCTAATCTAGCAAACATTGTCTTGCTACATTCCATGATGTATGTTCTCTATTAAAAAGCACCATTATGTGGGATCAAAGGAGACTCTCTAAAGGCGGTGAAAAGAAGACTTCAGAGAGCATACCGCTGATACAACTTCATACAGTGGAGAAATAACATGATCAAGGAATGATACATCATCCTCAGAGCCACAACTATCGACTGGTCTACAACTCTCAGCTGGACGAGCAACCTGCTGGCGTAAGATCTCATCCATTTCTCTTACCATCTACAAAACAAATATTCAGCATGAGCACATAATATCAAATGAACAACATATGTTAGTAAACTTACCATAGAACCAGTAGCAATTCAGAACATTAGGAGATTCTGCATACATATCAAAACTTACATGGTGGAATATGTAGCACAAACATTCCGGAAGGAACCGTATGTTGGCAGCTTCACCCCAAATCAGGAAATACAAAGAGAGGTATAGCAGTTTCTTTTCTCCACTTATAGCCTCTAAAACTGCATCTTACAAAAAAATCGGAGTGAGCATGCAAGAGTTTGTAGCAGGAAAGGACAAGGAAGATGAGATTATTTACTTTCTCCATGAAGGTTGAATGCACAGGTAATCACACCACTTAATGTAGTTGTCTAGGGACTTCAAAAACACATTACTCACTGCAGCATCATCAAGTTTCTGAGAAAGAGCATAAGAGAAAAAAAGTTACTCTCAATTCTAACTACACCGCAAATACAATAAAGAAAAAAGTTACTCATAATCTTAAAATGACTCACCGCAAAATCATGAATAATCTACTCTTCAAAAACTTCTGTGAAATTAATCATGTGAAAAATCAAACCTTTGGTACTTACATGTTCTGTTTCTCCAGGAATATTAAGGCGGGATTGCTCATTAGAAAGAAGAAGAATTATATGTTCACGCTGATTGGAGACGCTGTCTCTCTGAGGCCATAAGTAGAACATAAACACACAATATGTGAAAGATGATTTCCTAATAAAGAAAGCTTCTCAAATAGACAAACCTGAAACCAATATATAGTGAAGAAAATCAAGCATATCAGCATTCCTTGTTGCAGGAAGGGGAACTCAGCAGGCAATTTTGGCAGGCCTGGAAAATACTTCAACGCTGTAACTGCGGCTTGCACCTCACAGAAAGCCGTCGTGGCATTTGCCGTGACAGGAGCATCAAAGGAACAATGTTGTAGGCAACTGTGTCCTCATGACTCATTGCAGCATCTGAATCATTAGCATGCTTCAGCTGTAGTAGCACAAAGTTACTTTGATTATTATTAACTGAAATCTACAGAGCTACTTTCACCAATAGTGGACTGAGTAATGTAAACAACCTCTTCAAAGATCTCTTTTGAAACCTGCTCCAACACATGTTCCAGAACTTTAAGGTTGGCAAAGACTCTTTTCCTTTCTACTGTTTTCTGCTCTAGCCTGAAAGGCAATATCAACACAGAGTTTGGACAAGAACTAAGATAACCAGGGCGGATCTAGTCCAAGCCTAATGAAACATTGACTTTGGCCCCTCCAATTTTTTTTAAAAGATTTACATAAGCATAAGAAATGTTTGTAACTTCTAATTTCCCAAATCCGGCCCTGTGATCATGAACATAAATTGACAGAATATGTTATTTTATGGTTAGTATACATACTCGTCAGTGAAAGCGCCTGACTCACAGCGTGCTTTTCTTCCTCCTTTAACGTGTCAACATTGTTCTTTTCTCTGTACCGCTGGTAAAACCTTGCAGGCGGTTAATATCTTGACTTCTATTTATGGTCTCAACCTCTCTTTTTTCATCTCTTTGCTGAAATAAACCAAGGTCGAACAATGTACAGTATATGAGTATACAAAAACCATGAGACAACCAAAGAAGAAGAGAAGAGAGAATACCTTAATAACGGACATCAATCCGGTTCTAAATTGTAAAACACTTACGCTTCACTATTAGGGTCAAGTTTTGTCAAGCGAGTAGCATGCTCACATATGCAGCAAAAAAAAAAAAAGGAAATAGTCACAACTTTGCACAGAGAGGAAGAAGAAGAAAACAAGCAACAACTTACAGATCCTAGCTATGACGGGGTCATTAGCTTGGAGTTCATCAGCAGCTCTCAGAATATCATCTATGTCTCTGCCCTCACCAGGACAACCACCACCACCACCACCAGCTTCTCCTGTTCTATCCCTTCGTAACGCAGCATTAACTAGCCGCTCCCATAGAGCCTCCACTTGAGACATTTTAACCAGTGTTGTATCACTCATGGAAGACTTAGTGAAGAAGGTTGAAACTGAAAGCTAGCTCGCTCTGTCTTTATAATAAGTTTCAAAAAGTTTCTTTTAAGTGATAGTTAATAAAAAACCTTAACCCCACATAAAAAACTTTGCACAAACAAAACCATTCAACGAAGGAAGGAATCTTATGTTCTTAAAAAAAAAAACAAAAAGGAATCACGTTGGCAAGAAAAAAATAGCGAACCGGCTAAATCACATTTTCACTTAAATTTAAACCAATACGGTTTATTCCGGTTAATCTTTCCTTGTTTAATCTCAACCCGACCGACCGATGGGATGATAACTAGTAGATCCTCGTCAAGGCAAGACCAAAACCTGTAGTTTTCAAGAGCTTCTAATCAAGCTACCAGGAAGAAGTCGCAGTAGGTAATGTGATTCACTTACCTTTCTTCTGCCCACTACTGTTTCTTAGGATGTTATCTTTTGTTGGTTTCAGGCTGGTGCTTCGGTTGATAGCTTTCTGTAATCATTGGGTCTCGAGAAATATTCGACCGCTTTTCAAGTGGAGGAAGTATGTAATATACGTTATGTTTGGTGTCATCTTGTGAGAGCGCATGTTCTTATTCCTTTTGAAATTTAAAACACAATGCAAACGCGTAAGAAGACTCAGAAAAGTTAAACTACTTTAGTGTTCCAAGTGACTAAAAGGACCTAGTCCGCTTTTCGGTTAGCCATGTCA
>NW_026013920.1:0-26392 GCF_020379485.1 Brassica napus | reverse complement strand
GGGAGCTTTGTCCTCTCCGTTTTTCAAGATAATAGTGATTATAGGGTATTCATCGATTTAGAGAGTAGTAGGAAGTTTTATTAAATTATTTGATAAAACAATGAAACGATGCTCATTTACCATGAAAAAGAGTTTAGCATACATTAATACAAATTTTGAATATGGTTAAAAATTTTAAACAACACTAAAGATTATAGGCTTCAGTATATAAAGTATTTACCAAAAACTCAATATTTTGTAGGGGTTAGCCATAGATTTTGAGAAAATTTCAAAAAATATGACAATATTTTTTAATGCCTAGTTGCATCCTGCACTAACATATGATGATGTTCAAAGAGGTTTGGAGCCTTTGTCTTCGTGTTATCAAGAAAATAATAATTTTATAGTGGTATTCCATCGATTTAGGGAGTAATGAAGTTTATTAAATTATTGATAAAAACAATTGAACGATGCTCATTTACCATGAAAAAGAGAGTTAGCATACATTAATACAAATGTAGAATATGGTAGAAATTTTAAAACAACACTAAAGATTATAGGCTTCAGTATATAAAGTATTTACCAAAACTCAATATTTTGTAGGGGTTAGCCCATAGATTTGAGAAAATTTCAAAAAATATGACAATGTTGTTTTAATGCCTAGTTGCATCCTGCACTAACATATGATGATGTTCAAAGAGGTTTGGAGCCTTTGTCGTCTCCGTTTATCAAGAAAATAATATTTTACGTGGTTATTCCACGATTTAGGGAGTATTATGAAGTTTTACTAAATTATTGATAAAAACAATTGAACGATGCTCATTTACCATGAAAAAAGTTTAGCATACATTAATACAAATGTAGAATATGGTAGAATTTTAAAACAACACTAAAGATTATAGGCTTCAGTATATAAAGTATTTACCAAAACTCAATATTTTTGTAGGGTTAGCCATAGATTTGAGAAAATTTCAAAAAATATGACAATATTGTTAATGCCTAGTTGCATCCTGCACTAACATATGATGATGTTCAAAGAGTTTGGAGCCTTTGTCGTCTCGTTTATCAAGAAAATAATAATTTTATAGTGGTTATTCCATCGATTTAGGGAGTATTATGAAGTTTTATAAATTATTTGATAAAAACATTGAAAGATGCATTTCACCATGAAAAATGTTTAGCATACATTAATAAAATGTAGAATATGGTAGAAATTTAAAACAACACTAAAGATTATAGGCTTCAGTATATAAAGTATTTACCAAAACTCAATATTTTGTAGGGGGTTAGCCCATAGATTTTGAGAAAATTCAAAAAATATGACAATATTGTTTTAATGCTAGTTGCATCCTGCACTAACATATGATGATGTTCAAAGAGGTTTGGAGCCTTTGTCGTCTCTCGTTTATCAAGAAATAATATTTTATAGTGGTTATTCATCGATTTAGGGAGTGAGTATTATGAAGTTATGAATTTATTAATATTGATAAAAACAATTGAACGATGCTCATTTACCATGAAAAAGAGTTTAGCATACATAATACAAATGTAGAATATGGTTAGAAATTTTAAAACAACACTAAAGATTATAGGCTTCAGTATATAAAGTATACCAAAAACTCAATATTTTGTAGGGGTTAGCCCATAGATTTTGAGAAAATTTCAAAAAATATGACAATATTGTTTTAATGCCTAGTTGCATCCTGCACTAACATATGATGATGTTCAAAGAGGTTTGAGCCTTTGTCGTCTCCGTTTATCAAGAAAATAATAATTTTATAGTGGTTATTCCATCGATTTAGGGAGTATTATGAAGTTTTATTAAATTATTTATAAAAACAATTGAACGATGCTCATTTACCATGAAAAAGAGTTTAGCATACATTAATACAAATGTAGAATATGGTAGAAATTTTAAAACAAACACTAAAGATTATAGGCTTCAGTATATAAAGTATTACCAAAAACTCAATATTTTTGTAGGGGTTAGCCCATAGATTTTGAGAAAATTTCAAAAAATATGACATGTTTTAATGCCTAGTTGCATCCTGCACTAACATATGATGATGTTCAAAGAGGTTTGGAGCCTTTGTCGTCTCCGTTTATCAAGAAAAAAATAATTTTTATAGTGGTTATTCCATCGATTTAGGAGTATTATGAAGTTTTATTAAATTATTTGATAAAAACAATTGAACGATGCTCATTTACCATGAAAAGAGTTTAGCATACATTAATACAAATGTAGAATATGGTAAAATTTTAAAAACAACACTAAAGATTATAGGCTTCAGTATATAAAGTATTTACCAAAAACTCAATATTTTGGTAGGGGTTAGCCATAGATTTTGAGAAAAATTTCAAAAAATATGACAATATTGTTTTAATGCCTAGTGCATCTGCACTAACATATGATGATGTTCAAAGAGGTTTGGAGCCTTGTCGTCTTCGTTATCAAGAAAATAATAATTTTATAGTGGTTTTTCAACGATTTAGGGAGTATTATGAAGTTTATTAAATTATTTGAAAAAATAATTGAACGATGCTCATTACGATGAAAAAGAGTTTAGCATACATTAATACAAATGATGAATATGGTAAAAAATTTTAAAACAACAATAAAGATTATAGGCTTCAGTATATAAAGTATTACCAAAACTCAATATTTTGTAGGGGTTAGCCATAGATTTGAGCAAATTTCAAAAAAATATGAAAATATTGTTTTAATGCCTAGTTGCATCCTGCACTAAAATATGATGATATTCAAAGAGGTTAGAGCCTTGTCTCTCCGTTTATCAAGAAAATAATAATTATAGTGGTTATTCCATCGATTTAAGGAGTAGTATATGAAGTTTTTTTTAAATAATTATTTGATAAAAACAATGAACGATGCCTCATTTACATGAAAAAGAGTTTAGCATACATTAATACAAATGTAGAATATGGTAGAAATTTTAAAACAACACTAAAGATTATAGGCTTCAGTATATAAGTATTTACAAAAAACTCAATATTTTTGTAGGGTGTTAGCCCAAGATTTTGAGAAAATTTCAAAAAAAATGACAATATTGTTTTAATGCCTAGTTGCATCCTGCACTAACATATGATGATGTTCAAAGAGGTTTGGAGCCTTTGTCGTCTCCGTTTATCAAGAAAATAATAATTTATATGGTATTCCATCGAGTTAGGGAGTAGTATTGAAGTTTTATTAAATTATTTGATAAAAACAATTGAACGATGCTATTACATGAAAAAGAGTTTAGCATACATTAATACAAATGTAGAATATGGTAGAAATTTTAAAACATACTAAAGATTATAGGCTTCAGTATATAAAGTATTTCCAAAAAACTCAATATTTTTGTAGGGTTTAGCCCATAGATTTTGAGAAATTTTCAAAAATATGGACAATATTGTTTTAATGCCTAGTTGCATCCTGCACTAACATATGATGATGTTCAAAGAGGTTTGGAGCCTTGTCGTCTCCGTTATCAAGAAAATAATAATTTTATAGTGGTTATTCATCGATTTAGAGAGTATTATGAAGTTTTATTAAATTATTTAATAAAAACAATTGAACGATGCTCATTTACATGAAAAAGAGTTTAGCATACATTTATACAAATGTAGAATATGGTAGAAATTTAAAACAACACTAAAGATTATAGGCTTCAGTATAGAAAGTATTTACCAAAACTCAAAATTTTTGTAGGGGTTGTTAGCCCATAGATTTTGAGAAAATTTCAAAAAATATGACAATATGTTTTTAATGCCTAGTTGCATCCTGCACTGACATTGATGATGTTCAAAGAGGTTTGGAGCCTTTGTCGTCTTCGTTTATCAAGAAAAAAATAATTTTATAGTGGTTATTCCATCGATTTAGGGAGTATTATGAAGTTTTATTAAATTATTTGATAAAAACAATTGAACGATGCTCATTTACCATGAAAAAGAGTTTAGCATACATTAAAACAAAAGTAGAATATGGTAGAAATTTTAAAACAACACTAAAGATTATAGGCTTCAGTATATAAAGTATTTACCAAAAACTCAATATTTTTGTAGGGGTTTGCCCATAGATTTTGAGAAAATTTCAAAAAATATGACAATATTGTTTTAATGCCTAGTTGCATCCTGCACTAACATATGATAATGTTCAAAGAGGTTTGGAGCCTTTGTCGTCTTCGTTTATCAAGAAAATAATAATTTTATAGTGGTTATTCCATCGATTTAGGGAGTATTATGAAGTTTTATTAAATTATTTGATAAAAATAATTGAACGATGCTCATTTACCATGAAAAAGAGTTTAGCATACATTAATACAAATGATGAATATGGTTAAAAAATTTAAAACAACACTAAAGATTATAGGATTCAGTATATAAAGTATTTACCAAAAACGCAATATTTTCATAGGGGTTAGCACATAGATTTGAGAAAATTTCAAAAAACAAGAAAATATTGTGTTAATGCCTAGTTGCATCCTAAACTAACATATGATGATATTCAAAGAGGTTTAGAGCCTTTGTCTTCTCCGTTTATCAAGAAAATAATAATTTTATAGTAGTTATTCCATCGATTTAAGGAGTATTATGAAGTTTTATTAAATTATTTGATAAAAACAATTGAACGATGCTCATTTACCATGAAAAAGAGTTTAGCATACATTAATACAAATGTAGAATATGGTAAAAAATTTAAAACAACACTAAAGATTATAGGCTTCAGTATATAAAGTATTTACCAAAACTCAATATTTTGTAGGGGTTGTTAGCCATAGATTTTGAGAAATTTTCAAAAAAATGAAATATTTTTAATGCCTAGTTGCATCTGCACTAACATATGATGATGTTCAAAGAGGTTTGGAGCCTTTGTCGTCTCCGTTTATCAAGAAAATAATAATTTTATAGTGGTTATTCCATGGATTTAGGGAGTATTACGAAGTTTTATTAAATTATTTGATAAA
Source organism: Brassica napus (assembly GCF_020379485.1). Lineage (NCBI taxonomy): Eukaryota > Viridiplantae > Streptophyta > Magnoliopsida > Brassicales > Brassicaceae > Brassica > Brassica napus. The sequence goes on along the minus strand of NW_026013920.1, from coordinate 21,449 downwards.
AACAATTGAACGATGCTCATTTACCATGAAAAAGAGTTTAGCATACATTAATACAAATGTAGAATATGGTAGAAATTTTAAAACATCACTAAAGATTATAGGCTTCAGTATATAAAGTATTTTCCAAAAACTCAATATTTTTGTAGGGTTTTAGCCCATAGATTTTGAGAAATTTTCAAAAAATATGACAATATTGTTTTAATGCCTTGTTGCATCCTGCACTAACATATGATGATGTTCAAAGAGGTTTGGAGCCATTGTCGTCTCCGTTTATCAAGAAAATAATAATTTTATAGTGGTTATTCCATCGATTTAGAGAGTATTATGAAGTTTTATTAAATTATTTAATAAAAACAATTGAACGATGCTCATTTACAAGAAAAAGAGTTTATCATACATTTATACAAATGTAGAATATGGTAGAAATTTAAAAACAACACTAAAGATTATAGGCTTCAGTATAGAAAAGTATTTACCAAAAACTCAAAATTTTTGTAGGGGTTGTTAGCCCATAGATTTTGAGAAAATTTAAAAAAATATGACAATATTGTTTTAATGCCTAGTTGCATCCTGCACTGACATATGATGATGTTCAAAGAGGTTTGGAGCCTTTGTCGTCTTCGTTTATCAAGAAAAAAATAATTTTATAGTGGTTATTCCATCGATTTAGGAGAGTAGTATTATGAAGTTTTATTAATTATTTGATAAAAACAATTGAACGATGCTCATTTACCATGAAAAAGAGTTTAGCATTTAATACAAATGTAGAATATGGTAGAAATTTTAAACAACACTAAAGATTATAGGCTTCAGTATATAAAGTATTTACCAAAACTCAATATTTTTGTAGGGGTTGCCCATAGATTTTGAGAAAATTTCAAAAATATGACAATATGTTGTAATGCCTAGTTGTTGCATCTGCCACTAACATATGATATGTTCAAAGAGGTTTGGAGCCTTTGTGTCTTCGTTTATCAAGAAAATAAAATTTTAAAGTGGTTATTCCATCGATTTGAGGGTAAGTATTATGAAGTTTTATTAAATTATTTGATAAAAACAATTGAACGATGCTCATTTACTATGAAAAAGAGTTTAGCATACATTAATACAAATGTAGGCTTCAGTATATAAAGTATTTACCAAAAACTCAATATTTTGTAGGGGTTAGCCCATAGATTTTGAGAAAATTTAAAAAAATATGACACAATAGATTTAATGCCTAGTTGCATCCTGCACAACATATGATGATGTTCAAAAGAGGTTGGAGCCTTTGTCGTCTCCGTTTTCAAGAAAATAATAATTTATAGTGGTTTTTCCATCGATTTAGGGAGTATTTACGAAGTATTTATGAATATTTGATCAAACAACAACGTTGCTCATTTACCATGAAAAAAGATTTATGAAGAGTTTCATACATTAATACAAATGTAGAATATGGTAGAAATTTTAAAACAACACTAAAGATTATAGGCTTCAGTATAGAAAAGTATTTACCAAAAACTCAATATTTTTGTAGGGGTTAGCCCATAGATTTTGAGAAAATTTCAAAAAATATGTCAATATTGTTTTAATGCCTCGTTGCATCCTGCACTAACATATGATGATGTTCAAAGAGGTTTGGAGCCTTTGTTGTCTCCGTTTATCAAGAAAATAATAATTTTATAGTGGTTATTCCATTGATTTAGATAATATTATGAAGTTTTATTAAATTATTTAATAAAAACAATTGAACGATGCTCATTTACAAGAAAAAGAGTTTATCATACATTAATACAAATGTAGAATATGGTAGAAATTTTAAAACAACACTAAATATTATAGGCTTCACTATGGAAAAGTATTTACCAAAAACTCAATATTTTTGTAGGGGTTAGCCCATAGATTTTGAGAAAATTTCAAAAAATATGTCAATATTGTTTTAATGCTACGTTGCATCCTGCACTAACATATGATGATGTTCAAAGAGGTTTGGAGCCTTTGTCGTCTCCGTTTATCAAGAAAATAATAATTTATAGTGGTTATTCCATCGATTTAGGGAGTATTATGAAGTTTTATTAAATTATTTGATAAAAACAATTGAACGTTGCTCATTTACCATGAAAAAGAGTTTAGCATACATTAATACAAATGTAGAATATGGTAGAAATTTTAAAACAACACTAAAGATTATAGGCTTCAGTGATAAAGTATTTACCAAAAACTCAATATTTTTGTAGGGGTTAGCCCATAGATTTTGAGAAAATTTCAAAAAATATGTCAATATTGTTTTAATGCCTCGTTGCATCCTGCACTAACATATGATGATGTTCAAAGAGGTTTGGAGCCTTTGTCGTCTCCGTTTATCAAGAAAATAATAATTTTATAGTGGTTATTCCATCGATTTAGGGAGTATTATGAAGTTTTATTAAATTATTGATAAAAACAATTGAACGATGCTCATTACCATGAAAAAGAGTTTAGCATACATTAATACAAATGTAGAATATGGTAGAAATTTAAAACAACACTAAAGATTATAGGCTTCAGTATATAAAGTATTTACCAAAAACTCAATATTTTGTAGGGGGTGGTTAGCCCATAGATTTTGAGAAAATTTCAAAAAATATGACAATATTGTTTTAATGCCTAGTTGCATCCTGCACTAACATATGATGATGTTCAAAGAGGTTTGGAGCCTTTGTCTCTCCGTTTATCAAGAAAATAATAATTTTATAGTGGTTATTCCATCGATTTAGGGAGTATTATGAAGTTTTATAAATTATTGATAAAAACAATTGAACGATGCTTATTTACCATGAAAAAGAGTTTAGCATACATTAATACAAATGTAGAATATGGTAGAAATTTTAAAACAACACTAAAGATTATAGGCTTCCGTATATAAAGTATTTACCAAAAACTCAATATTTTTGTAGGGGTAGCCCATAGATTTTGAGAAAATTTCAAAAAATATGACAATATTGTTTTAATGCCTAGTTGCATCCTGCACTAACATATGATGATGTTCAAAGAGGTTTGGAGCCTTTGTCGTCTCCGTTATCAAGAAAATAATAATTTTATAGTGGTTATTCCATCGATTTAGGGAGTATTATGAAGTTTTATTAAATTATTTGATAAAAACAATTGAACGATGCTCATTTACCATGAAAAAGAGTTTAGCATACATTAATACAAATGATGAATATGGTTAAAAAATTTAAAACAACACTAAAGATTATAGGATTCAGTATATAAAGTATTTACCAAAAACTCAATATTTTTGTAGGGGTTAGCCCATAGATTTTGAGAAATTTCAAAAAATATGACAATATTGTTTTAATGCCTAGTTGCATCCTGCACTAACATATGATGATGTTCAAAGAGGTTTGGAGCCTTTGTCGTCTCCGTTTATCAAGAAAATAATAATTTTATAGTGGTTATTCCATCGATTTAGGGAATATTATGAAGTTTTATTAAATTATTTGATAAAAACAATTGAACGATGCTCATTTACCATGAAAAAGAGTTTAGCATACATTAATACAAATGTAGAATATGGTAGAAATTTTAAAACAACACTAAAGATTATAGGCTTCAGTATATAAAGTATTTACCAAAAACTCAATATTTTTGTAGGGTTAGCCCATAGATTTTGAGAAAATTTCAAAAAATATGACAATATTGTTTTAATGCCTAGTTGCATCCTGCACTAACATATGATGATGTTCAAAGAGGTTTGGAGCCTTTGTCGTCTTCGTTTATCAAGAAAATAATAATTTTATAGTGGTTATTCCATCGATTTAGGGAGTATTATGAAGTTTTATTAAATTATTTGATAAAAACAATTGAACGATGCTCATTTACCATGAAAAAGAGTTTAGCATACATTAATACAAATGTAGAATATGATAGAAATTTTAAAACAACACTAAAGATTATAGGCTTCAGTATATAAAGTATTTACCAAAAACTCAATATTTTTGTAGGGGTTAGCCCATAGATTTTGAGAAAATTTCAAAAAATATGACAATATTGTTTAATGCCTAGTTGCATCCTGCACTAACATATGATGATGTTCAAAGAGGTTTGGAGCCTTTGTCTTCTCCGTTTATCAAGAAAATAATAATTTTATAGTGGTTATTTCATCGATTTAGGGAGTATTATGAAGTTTTATTAAATTATTTGATAAAAACAATTGAACGATGCTCATTTACCATGAAAAAAGTTTAGCATACATTAATACAAATGTAGAATATGGTAGAAATTTTAAAACAACACTAAAGATTATAGGTTCAGTATATAAAGTATTTACCAAAAACTCAATATTTTTGTAGGGGTTAGCCCATAGATTTTGAGAAAATTTCAAAAAATATGACAATATTTTTTTAATGCCTAGTTCATCCTGCACTAACATATGATGATGTTCAAAGAGGTTTGAAGCCTTTGTCGTCTCCGTTTATCAAGAAAATAATAATTTTATAGTGGTTATTCCATCGATTTAGGGAGTATTATGAAGTTTTATTAAATTATTTGATAAAAACAATTGAACGATGCTCATTTACCATGAAAAGAGTTTAGCATAATTAATACAAATGTAGAAAATGGTAGAAATTTTAAAACAACACTAAAGATTATAGGCTTCAGTATATAAAGTATGCACCAAAAACTCAATATTTTTGTAGAGGTTAGCCTATAGATTTTGTGAAAATTTCAAAAAAATGACAATATTTTTGTAATGCCTAGTTGCATCCTGCACTAACATATGATGATGTTCAAAGAGGTTTGGAGCCTTTGTTGTCTCCGTTTTTCAAGAGAAAAGTGATTTTATAGTTGTTATTACATCGATTTAGGGAGTATTAAGAAGTTTTACTAAATTAATTTATAAAAACAATTTAACGATGCTCATTTACCATGAAAAAGAGTTTATCATACATTAATACAAATGTAGAATATGGTTAGAAATTTTAAAACAACACTAAAGATTATAGGATTTAGTATATAAAGTATTTACCAAAAACTCAATATTTTCGTAGGGGGTAACATAGATTTTGAGAAAATTTCAAAAAATACAAAATATTGTTTTAATGCATAGTTTGATCCTGCACTAATATATGATGATGTTCAAAGAGGTTGGAGCCTTTGTTGTCTCCGTTTTCAAGAAAATTGTGATTTTATAGTTGTTATTCCATCGATTTAGAAAGTATTATGAAGTTTTACTAAACTAATTGATAAAAACAATTGAACGATGCTCATTTACCATGAAAAAGAGTTTAGCATACATTAATACAAATCAGAATATGGTTAGAAATTTGAAAACAACACTAAAGATTATAGGCTTCAGTATATAAAGTATTTACCAAAAACTCAATATTTTCGTAGGGGGTTAGCACATAGATTTTGAGAAAATTTCAAAAATACGAAAATATTGTTTTAATGCATAGTTGCATCCTGTACTAACATATGATGATGTTCAAAGAGGTTTGGAGCCTTTGTCGTCTCCGTTTATCAAGAAATAATAATTTTATAGTGGTTATTCCATCGATTTAGGGAGTATATGAAGTTTTACTAAATTAATTGATAAAACAATTGAACGATGCTCATTTACCATGAAAAAGAGTTTAGCATACATTAATAAAATGTAGAATATGGTAGAAATTTTAAAACAACACTAAAGATTATAGGCTTTAGTATATAAAGTATTTACCCAAACTCAATATTTTTGTAGTTAGCCCATAGATTTTGAGAAAATTTCAAAAAATATGACAATATTGTTTTAATACCTAATTGCATCCTGCACTAACATATGATGATGTTCAAAGAGGTTTGGAGCCTTTGCCGTCCCGTTTATCAAGAAAATAATAATTTTATAGTGGTTAGTCCATCGATTTAGGGAATATTATGAAGTTTTATTAAATTAATTGATAAAAAAGTTATTGATTCCCATATACCATGAAAAAGAGCTTAAATACATTAATACAAATGTAGAATGTGGTTATAGATTTTAAAGCAACACTAAAGATTATAGGCTTCAATATAAAATTAGTTACCAAAAACTCAATATTTTCGTAGGGGGTTAACACATGGATTTTGAGAAAATTTCAAAAAATATGACAATATTGTTTTAATCAATAGTTGCATCCTGCACCAACAGATGATGATGTTCAAAGATGTTTGGAGCCTTTGTTGTCTCCGTTTTTCAAGAAAATAATTATTTTATAGTAGTTATTTCATTGATTTAGGGAATATTATGAACTTTACTAAATTAATTGATAAAAAATTATAACGATTCTCATATACCATGAAAATGAGCTTAAAATACATTAATACAAATTTAAAATGTGGTTAGAAATTTTAAAATAACACTAAAGATTATTGGCTTCTGTATATAAAATATTTACCAAAAACTCAATATTTTCGAAGGGATTAACACATGGATTTTGAGAAAATTTCAAAAATATGAAAATTTGTTTTAATGCATAGTTGTATCTTGCAATAACATATGATGATGTTCAAAGAGGTTTAGAGCTTTTGTTGTCTCCGTTTTTCAAAAAAAATAATTATTTTATAGTAGTTATTTCATTGATTTAAGGAGTCTTATGAAGTTTTACTAAATTAATTGATAAACAAATTATAACGATTCTCATATACCATGAAAATGAGCTTAAAATACATTAATACTAATTTAGAATGTGGTTAGAAATTTTAAAACAATACTAAAGATCATAGGCTTCAGTATATAAAGTATTTACCAAAAACTCAATATTTCGAAGGGGTTAACACATGGATTTTGAGAAAATTTCAAAAAATATGACAATATTGTTTTAATGCATAGTTGCATCCTGCACAACCATATGATGATGTTCAAAAGGTTTGGAGCCTTTGCTGTCTCCGTTTTTCGAGAAAATAATTATTTTATATTAGTTATTTCATTGATTTAGTGAGTATTATGACGTTTTACTAAATTAATTGATAAAAAATTATAACGATTCTCATATACCATGAAAATGAGCTTAAAATACATTAATACAAATGTATAATGTGGTTAGAAATTTTAAAATAACACTAAAGATTATCGGCTTCTGTATATAAAATATTTACTAAAAACTCAATATTTTCGAAAAGGTTAACACATGGATTTTGAGAAAATTTTAAAAAATATGAAAATGTTGTTTTAATGCATAGTTGTATCTTGCACTAACATATGATGATGTTCAAAGAGGTTTGGAGCCTTTGTTGTCTCCGGTTTTCAATAAAATTGTGATTTTATAGTGGTTATTCCATCGATTTAGAAAGTATTATGAAGTTTTACTAAACTAATTGATAAAAACAATTGAACGATGCTCATTTACCATGAAAAAGAGTTAGCATACATTAATACAAATTTAGAATATGGTTAGAAATTTGAAAACAACACTAAAGATTATAGGCTTCAGTAAATAAAGTATTTACCAAAAACTCAATATTTTCGTAGGGGTTAGCACATAGATTTTGAGAAAATTTCAAAAAATACGAAAATATTGTTTTAATGCATAGTTGCATCCTGTACTAACATATGATGATGTTTAAAGAGGTTTGGAGCCTTTGTCGTCTCCGTTTATCAAGAAAATAATAATTTTATAGTGGTTATTCCATCGATTTAGGGAGTATTATGAAGTTTTATTAAATTAATTGATAAACAAATTATAACGATTCTCATATACCATGAAAATGAGCTTAAAATAAATTAATACAAATGTAGAATATGGTTAGAAATTTTAGAACAACACTAAAGATTATAGGCTTAAGTATATAAAGTATTTACCAAAAACTCACTATTTTCGAAGGCGTTAACACATGGATTTTGAGAAAATTTCAAAAATATGACAATATTGTTTTAATGCATAGTTGCATCATGCACCAACATATGATGATGTTCAAAGAGGTTTGGAGCTTTTGTTGTCTCCGTTTTTCAAGAAAATAATTATTTTATAGTACTTATTTCATTGATTTAGGGAGTATTATGAAGTTTTACTAAATTAATTGATAAACAAATTATAACGATTCTCATATACCATGAAAATGAGCTTTAAAGACATTAATACGAATGTAGAATGTGGTTAGAAATTTTAAAACAACACTAAAATTATTGGCTTCAGTACATAAAGTATTTACCAAAAACTCAATATTTTCGAAGGGGTAAACACATGGATTTTGAGAAAATTTCAAAAAATATGACAATATTGTTTTAATGCATAGTTGCATCCTGCACTAACATATGATGATGTTCAAAGAGGTTTGGAGCTTTTGTTGTCTCCGTTTTTCAAGAAAATAATTATTTTATAGTAGTTATTTCGTTGATTTAGGGAGTATTATGAAGTTTTACTAAATTAATTGATAAACAAATTATAACGATTCTCATATACCAAGAAAATGAGCTTAAAATACATTAATACAAATGTAAAATGTGGTTAGAAATTTTAAAAAAACACTAAAGATTATAGGCTTATGTATATAAATATTTACCAAAAACTCAATATTTTCGATGGGGTTAACACATGGATTTTGAGAAAATTTCAAAAAATATGAAATTGTTGTTTTAATGCATAGTTGTATCATGCACTAACATATGATGATGTTCAAAGAGGTTTGGAGCCTTTGTTGTCTCCGTTTTTCAAGAAAATAATTATTTTATAGTAGTTATTTCATTGATTTAGGGAGTATTATGACGTTTTACTAAATTAATTGATAAACAAATTATAACGGTTCTCATATACCGTGAAAATGACCTTAAAATACATTAATAAAAATGTAGAATATGGTTAGAAATTTTAAAACAACACTAAAGATTATTGGCTTCAGTATATAAAGTATTTACCAAAAACTCAATATTTTCGAAGGGGCTAACACATGGATTTTGAGAAAATTTCAAAAAATATAAAAATATTGTTTTAATGCATAGTTGCATCCTGCACCAACATATGATGATGTTCAAAGAGGTTTGGAGCCTTTGTTGTCTCCGTTTTTCAAGAAAATAATTATTTTATATTAGTTATTTCATTGATTTAGGGAGTATTATGAAATTTTACTAAATTAATTGATAAAAAATTATAGTGATTCTCATATACCATGAAAATGAGCTTAAAATACATTAATACAAATGTAGAATATAGTTAGAAATTTTAAAATAACACTAAAGATTATAGGCTTCTATATATAAAATATTTACCAAAAACTCAATATTTTCGAAGGGGTTAACACATGGATTTTGAGAAAATTTCAAAAAATATGAAAATATTATTTTAATGCATAGTTGTATCTTGCACTAACATTTGATAATGTTCAAAGAGGTTTAGAGCTTTTATTGTCTCCGTTTTTCAAAAAATAATTATTTTATAGTAGTTATTTCATTGATTTAGGGAGTCTTATGAAGTTTTACTAAATTAATTGATAAACAAATTATAACGATTCTCATATACCATGAAAATGAGCTTAAAATACATTAATACGAATGTAGAATGTGGTTAGAAATTTTAAAACAACACTAAAGATTATTGGCTTCAGTATATAAAGTATTTACCAAAAACTCAATATTTTCGAAGGGGTTAACACATGGATTTTGAGAAAATTTCAAAAAATATGACAATATTGTTTTAATGCATAGTTGCATCCTGCACAACCATATGATGATGTTCAAAAAGGTTTGGAGCCTTTGCTGTCTCCGTTTTTCGAGAAAATAATTATTTTATATTAGTTATTTCATTGATTTAGTGAGTATTATGACGTTTTACTAAATTAATTGATAAAAAATTATAACGATTCTCATATACCATGAAAATGAGCTTAAAATACATTAATACTAATGTAGAATGTGGTTAGAAATTTTAAAACAACACTAAAGATCATAGGCTTCAGTATATAAAGTATTTACCAAAAACTCAATATTTTCGAAGGGGTTAACACATGGATTTTGAGAAAATTTCAAAAAACATGACAATATTGTTTTAATGCATAGTTGCATCCTGCACCAACATATGATGATGTTCAAAGAGGTTTGGAGCCTTTGTTGTCTCCGTTTTTCAAGAAAATAATTATTTTATAGTAGTTATTTCATTGATTTAGGGAGTATTATGACGTTTTACTAAATAAATTGATAAAAAATTATAACGATTCTCATATACCGTGAAATGAGCTTAAAATACATTAATAAAAATGTAGAATGTGGTTAGAAATTTTAAAATAACACTAAAGATTATTGGCTTCAGTATATAAAGTATTTACCAAAAACTCAATATTTTGGAAGGGACTAACACATGGATTTTGAGAAAATTTCAAAAAATATGAAAATATTGTTTTAATGCATAGTTGCATCCTGCACCAACATATGATGATGTTCAAAGTGGTTTGGAGCCTTTGTTGTCTCCGTTTTTCAAGAAAATAATTATTTTATAGTAGTTATTTCATTGATTTAGGGAGTATTATGAAGTTTTACTAAATTAATTGATAAACAAATTATAACGATTCCCATATACCATGAAAAAGAGCTTAAAATATATTAATACCAATGTAGAATGTGGTTAGAAATTTTAAAACAAATTAATTGTTCAATTGTTTTTACAAATTAATTTAGTAAAACTTCATATACTCCGTAAATTAGTGGACAAACCATTATAAAATCGCTATTATCTTGCAAAATAGGGACAACAAAGGTTCCATACCTCTTTGAACATCATCATATGTTAGTGAAGGATATGTTAGTGAAGGATGCAACTATACATGAAAACAATATTTTCATATTTTTAAATTCTTTTCAAAATCCATGTGTACCCCAATGAAAATTTTGAGTTTTTGGTAAATGTTTTATATACTGAAACCTATAATCTTTAGTGTTATTTTTAAAATTTCTAACCACATTCTACATTTATATTAATTTATTTTAAGCTCTTTTTCATGGTATATATAAATCGTTATAATTTTTTATAATTTAATTTAGTAAAACTTCATATACTCTCTAAAATAAAAGACTAACCATTATAAAATCGCTATTATCTAGAGAAATTGAGCCAAAAAATGTTCCAAACATCTTTGACCATCATCATATATTAGTATAGGATGCAACTATGCATTAAAACACTATTGTCATATTTTTTGAAATTTTATCAAAGTCTATGTGTTAACCCCTACGCAAATATTGAGTTTTTGGTAAATACTTTATATACTGAAGCCTATAATCTTTAGTTTTGTTTTAAAAATTCTAAACCATATTCTAAATTTGTATTAATTTATGCTAAACTCTCTTACATGGCAAAGGAGCATCGTTCAATTGTTTATACAAATTAATTTAGTAAAACTTCATATACTCCATAAATTAGTGGACTAACCATTATAAAATCGCTATTATCTTGAAAAATATGGACAACAAAGGCTCCATACCTCTTTGAACATCATTATATGTTGGTGAAGGTTGCAACTATGCATTAAAACAATATTGTCATATTTTTGAAATTTTTGAGAATCCATGTGTTAACCCTACAAAAATATTGACTTTTTGGTAAATGTTTTATATACCGAAACCTATAATCTTTAGTGTTGTTTTAAAATTTCTAACCACATTCTATATTTTTATTAATGTATTTTAAGCTCTTTTTCATGGTATATGAGAATCGTTATAATGTTTTATAATTAATTTAGTAAAACTTAATATACTCTCTAAATTAAGGGACTAACCATTATAAAATCGCTATTATCTAGAGAAATTGAGACAAAAAATGTTCCAAACCTATTTGACCATCATCACATATTAGTACATGATGCAGCTATGATTAAACCAACATTGTCATATTTTTTGAAATTTTATCAAAATCTATGTCCCTACGAAAATATTGAGTTTTTGGTAAATACTTTATATACTGAAGCCTATAATCTATAGTGTTGTTTTAAAATTTTTAACCGTATTCTACATTTGTATTAATGTATGCTAAACTCTCTTACATGGTAAATGAGCATCGTTCAATTGTTTTTACAAATTAATTTAGTAAAACTTCATATACTCCGTAAATTAGTGGACTGATCATTATAAAATCGCTATTATCTTGAAAAATAGGAACAACAAAGGCTCCATACCTCTTTGAACATCATTATATGTTAGTTAAGGATGCAACTATGCATTAAAACAATATTGTCATATTTTTGAAATTTTTTCAAAATCCATGTGTACCCCTACGAAAATTTTGAGTTTTTGGTAAATGTTTTATATACTGAAACCTATAATCTTTAGTGTTGTTTTAAAATTTCTAACCACATTCTACATTTATATTAATGTATTTTAAGCTCTTTTTCATGGTATATAGAAATCTTTATAATTTTTTATAATTTAATTTAGTAAAACTTCATATACTCTCTAAATTAAGGGACTAACCATTATAAAATCGCTATTATCTAGAGAAATTAAGACAAAAAATTTTCCAAACATCTTTGACCATCATCATATATTAGTATAGGATGCAACTATGCATTAAAACAATATTGTCATATTTTTGAAATTTTATCAAAATCTATGTGTTAACCCCTACGAAAATATTGAGTTTTTGGTAAATATTTTATATACTGAAGCCTATAATCTTCAGTGCTGTTTTAAAAATTCTAACCATATTCTAAATTTGTATTAATTTATGCTAAACTATCTTACATGGCAAAGGAGCATCGTTCAATTGTTTTTACAAATTAATTTAGTAAAACTTCATATACTCCGTAAATTAGTGGACTAACCATTATAAAATCGCTATTATCTTGAAAAATAGGGACAACAAAGGCTCCATACCTCTTTGAACATCATCATATGTTAGTGAAGGATGAAACTATGCATTAATACAATATTTTCATATTTTTTGAATTCTTTTCAAAATCCATGTGTACCCCTACGAAAATATTGAGTTTTTGGTAAATACTTATATAATGAAGCCTATAATCTTTAGTGTTGTTTTAAAAATTCTAACCATATTCTAAATTTGTATTAATGTATGCTAAACTCTCTTATATGGTAAAGGAGCATCATTCAATTGTTTTTACAAATTAATTTAGTAAAACTTCATATACTCTGCAAATTAGTAGACTAACCATTATAAAATCATTATTATCTTGAAAAACAGGGACAAAAAAGGCTCCATACCTCTTTGAACATCATCATATGTTAGTGAAGGATGCAACTATGCATTAAATCAATATTGTCATCTTTTTTGAAATTTTTTAAAAATCCATGTGTACCCCTACGAAAATTTTGAGTTTTTGGTAAATGTTTTATATACTGAAACCTATAATCTTTAGTGTTATTTTAAAATTTCTAACCACATTCTACATTTATATTAATGTATTTTAAGCTCTTTTCATGGTATATAGAAATCGTTATATTTTTTATAATTTAATTTAGTAAAACTTCATATACTCCCTAAATTAAGGGACTAACTATTATAAAATCGCTATTATCTAGAGAAATTGAGATAAAAAATGTTCCAAACATCTTTGACCATCATCATATATTATACAGGATGCAACTATTGATTAAAACAATATTTTCATATTTTTTGAAATTTTATCAAAATCTATGTGTTAACCCCTACGGAAATATTGAGTTTTTGGTAAATACTTTATATACTGAAGCCTATAATCTTTAGTGTTTTTTTAAAAATTCCAACCATATTCTACATTTGTATTAATGTATGCTAAACTCTCCTACATGGTAAATGAGCATCGTTCAATTGTTTTTACAAATTAATTTTGTAATACTTCATATACTCCGTAAATTAGTGGACTAACCATTATAAAATCGCTATTATCTTGAAAAATAGGGACAACAAAGGCTCCATACCTCTTTGAACATCATCATATGTTAGTGAAGGATGCAACTATGCATTAACACAATATTTTCATATTTTTTAATTTTTTTCAAAATCTATGTGTATCCCTACGAAAATTTTGAGTTTTTGGTAAATGTTTTATATACTGAAACCTATAATCTTTAGTGTTATTTTAAAATTTCTAACCACATTCTACATTTGTATTAATGTATTTTAAGCTCTTTTTCATGGTATATGGAAATCTTTATAATTTTTAATAATTTAATTTTTTTTAAATTTCATATACTTCCTAAATTAATGGACTAACTATTATAAAATCGCTATTATCTAGAGAAATTGAGAAAAAAAATGTTCCAAACCTATTTGACCATCATCATATATTAGTACATGATGCAACTATGCATTAAAACAATATTGTCATATTTTTTGAAATTTTATCAAAATCCATGTGTTAACCCCTTCAAAAATATTGAGTTTTTGGTAAATATTTTATATACTGAACCTATAATCGTTAGTGTTGTTTTAAAAATTCTAACCATATTCTAAATTTGTATTAATTTATGCTAAACTCTCTTACATGGTAAATGAGCATCGTTCAATTGTTTTTACAAATTAATTTAGTAATACTTCATATACTCAGTAAATTAGTGGACTAACCATTATAAAATCGCTATTATCTTGAAAAATAGGAACAACAAAGGCTCCATACCTCTTTGAACATAATCATATGTTAGTGAAGGATGCAACTATGCATTAACAACAATATTGTCATATTTTTAAAAAAAATTCAAAATCCATGTGTACCCCTACGAAAATTTTGAGTTTTTGGTAAATGTTTTATATACTGAAACCTATAATATTTAGTGTTATTTTAATATTTCTAACCACATTCTAGATTTGTATTAATGTATTTTAATCTCTTTTTCATGGTATATGGAAATCGTTATACTTTTTTATAATTTAATTTAGTAAAACTTCATATACTCCCTAAATTAAGGGACTAACCATTATAAAATCGCTATTATCTAGAGAAATTGAGACAAAAAATATTCCAAACCTATTTGACCATCATCATATATTAGTACATGATGCAACTATGCATTAAAACAATATTGTCATATTTTTTGAATATTTTTTCAAAATTCATGTGTTAACCTTACAAAAATATTGAGTTTTTGTAAATACTTTATATACTGAAGCCTATAATATTTAGTGTTGTTTCAAAATATCTAACCACATTATACATTTGTATTAATGTATTTTAAGCACTTTTTCATTTTATATGAGAATTGTTATAATTTATTTATCAATTAATTTAGTTAAACTTCATAATACTTCCTGAATCGATGGAATAACCACTATAAAATCACTATTTTCTTGAAAAATAGAGACAACAAAGTCTCCATACCTCTTTGAACATCATCATATGTTAGTGCAGGATGCAACTATGCATTAAAACAATATTATCATATTTTTTGAAATTTTCTCAAAATCCATGTGTTAACCCCTACGAAAATATTGAGTTTTTGGTAAATACGTTATATACTAAAGCCTATAATCTTCTGTGTTTTTTAAAAATTTCTAACCATATTTTACATTTGTATTAATGTATATTAAACTCTCTTTCATGATAAATAGACATCGTTCAATTGTTTTTATAAATTAATATAGTAAGACTTTATATACACCCTAAATTAGTGGACTAACCATTATAAAATCGCTATTCTCTTGAAAAATAGACACAACTAAGGCTTCATACCTATTTGAACATCAGCATATGTTAGTTCAGGATGCAACTATGTATTAGAACAATATTTTCATATTTTTAAAAAAAAATTCAAAATCCATGTGTTAACCCCTATGAAAATTTTGAGTTTTTGGTAAATGTTTTATATACTGAAACCTATAATCTTTACTGTTGTTTTAAAATTTCTAACCATATTCTACATTTGTATTAATGTATTTTAAGCTATTTTTCATGATATATGGGAATCGTTATAAATTTTTATAATTTAATTTAGTAAAACTTCATATACTCCTTAAATTAATGGACTAACCTTTATAAAATCGCTATTATCTAGAGATATTGAGACAAAAAATGTTCCAAAACTATTTGACCATCATCATATATTAGTACATGATGCAACTATGCATTAAAAAAATATTGTCATATTTTTTGAAATTTAATCAAATTCTATGTGCTCCCTACGAAAATATTGAGTTTTTGGTAAATACTTTATATACTGAAGCCTATAATCTTTAGTGTTGTTTTAAAAATTCTAACTATATTCTACGTTTGTATTAATGTAAGATAAACTCTCTTACATGGTAAATGAGCATCGTTCAATTGTTTTTACAAATTAATTTAGTAATACTTCATATACTCCGTAAATTAGTGGACTGATCATTATAAAATCGCTATTATCTTGAAAAATAGGAACAACAAAGGCTCCATACCTCTTTGAACATCATTATATGTTAGTTAAGGATGCAACTATGCATTAAAACAATATTGTCATATGTTTTGAAATTTTTTCAGAATCCATGTGTTAACCCCCGTACGAAAATATTGAGTTTTTGGTAAATGTTTTATATTCTGAAGCTTATAATCTTTAGTGTTGTTTTAAAATTTCTAACCACATTCTACATTTGTATTAATGTATTTTAAGTTCTTTTTCATGGTATATGGGAATTGTTATAATTTTTTATAAATTAATTTATTAAATCTTCATAATACTCCCTAAATTGAAGGAATAACCACTATAAAATCACTATTTTCTTGAAAACGGAGACAACAAAGGCTCCAAACCTCTTTGAAAATCATCATATATTAGTGCAGAATGCAACTATGCATTAAAACAATATTGTCGTATTTTAAAAAAAAATCTCAGAATTCATGTGTTATCCTCAACGAAAATATTGATGTTTTGGTACATGTTTTATATACTGAAGCCTATAATCTTTTGTGTTGTTTTAAAATTTTAACCATATTCTACATTTGTATTAATGTATGCTAAACTTTTTTTCATGGTAAATGAGCATAGTTCAATTGTTTTATAATTTAATTTAGTAAAACTTCATATACTCCCTAAATTAGGGAAATAACCATTATAAAATCTTGTTCTATACTCAAGCTAATAAATTAACAAATGTAAAAATACTCTCCCTGACGCGTTTACCAAGACCCTCGTTTCTCGACGTCGGTGGAGCGGGAGCTCGCCGGCGTCGCATCCGTTCCGTCTTCTTCATGGTTTCTCTTGCTCCAAGTCAAAGCTCTCGTTCTGCTTCTTGTTTCGCCTTTACTCAATCATTTGTTCTGGATCTGGGGATATCAAAACTGGAGAAGACCTTCATGGTCTCTGCTTGGCTTTTGAAGACCACCGGACCTGCATTCTCCACCGGGGACTCCCGAAAACTCGGTAAAAAGACCACCTCTCCCCACCTCGACACACACAAAGGATGGCTCTCTCTCTGCAACAGATCTGCAACTTGCTCCGTTTGCGCAAATGGCACCTCGATTCAACTCTTTCCCTTCTCTGAGTTCAACTTTCAGCTGCGCTCCAGATCTGAGAGGACCTCCATGGGGTGCTTCGGAACTGAGCTACTCTCAGATAAAGCTCAAAGCTCAGAGATAAAGAACACCTCAAGCTGCAGCAGTTCATCACCTTCACGTTACAAACGGGACTCCGTATTTCTCCGGAGTGGCTACTCAATCCATAACCTTCCGATCTTACTGGTCCCCTCTCCTCCATCTTGCGCCACCGCCCTTCATCCCAGAGGCGAGGTGTGCCCTAACCCCACCGCACGCACGCTGCTTTTCGAGCTCAGATCCGACGAGCGTGATGCTGACATCAGCCCTTCCATTTCCTTTATATGGGCCAGGCCCATACAATTTTCAAAAGGTGTCAGCCCATTCTCTATCTTTCAAAATATTAATTTGAATGAGAGGACCAAGCCCAGAACCTGTCTTTTGGTTTTGGTTATATTTAATAGTTTTTCAATGAGTCTCGATGGATTCACCGAACCTTTGATCCAAACTATTGTGAACACGATGTCATATCCTTCGATTCAGAAGTGATCTTTACTTTTGTGGTTGTCAGTGGATTCACCAATACCATCATCATCTAAGACCTTCTCCATGAGAAGTGTCATCTCTCCTGCTATAAAGCAGATGAAGTTGTCAAAATCTCTAACCGTTTTGTTATCTTGTGGAGCGGTCCGTATGGGGCCTGAAGATGCAACGGATTTCGTTTCGACGATATTCCGAGGTGTGGATTGTCTATCAACGTCACGATATAATGTGACTAAGTTTCAACTTTCCGGCTTTGCTGTGAACCTTACTGTGACGCATTCGGGTTTTACTCAGAATTCGCTGTCATTTTATCATAGAGATTTCTCTACTCCTATCGTTTATGTTGTATTGTCTCTTTGTACTGTTGGTAGAACCAGGATTATTCCTTCTTCAAAGTGTAGTCCGAATGTTTAAGTATTAATGAAAGTGGTGTTCAAAAAAAAAAAAAAAACCATTATAAAATCGCTATTATCTAGATAAATAGAGACAAAAAATGTTCCAAACCTTTTTGACCATCATCGTATATTAGTACATAATGCAATTATGCATTAAAACAATATTGTCATATTTTAAAAAAAAAAATCAAAATCTATGTGTTGACCGACCCCTTACGAAAATATTAAGTTTTTGGTAAATACTTTACATACTGAAGCCTATCATCTTTAGTGTTGTTTTAAAGTTTCTAACCATATTCTACATTTGTATTAATGTATGCTACATTTTCTTTCATGGTAAATGAGCATCGTTCGGTTGTTTTTTATAAATTAATTTAGTTATACTCAACAACATGCATGGATTATTTTACTTTTTGTTTTCAGAAAACTACAAACCATGCATGTTACCAACCCCAGTCATACAGTGCATGAGTGTACAGAATATTTTGTAATTATTATTTTTTAAAATAAATGAATTGTTATATTATGAATGTTATAAGTTTTAAAAGTTTCTAGCTAACTCGGAATGATCGTAAGTAAGTACTTCAGAATTCAGTCAACCAACACTAAATTGTGGATAACCTCAACAAAATCTTCTTTTTGGATAAGATAACCTCAACACAATCTATATATGAGACTGCATTGGACTTTTTTTTTTTTGAGAAAACTGCATTGGACTTTCATAATCTATAGTAGTAGTACGTAACATTTTGAACTGCATTGAAACTTTCATAGTATACAAAATAAACTAATGCAAATTGTCTAATTTGTCCAAAATTATCGATCATCTTTTGTGTTTTAGCTAAGCCAGCCAGCTATTGTTCATGTTCAATATATACAGATATTATTCTTTTTGGTCAAAGGCACAATATATACAGATATATATGTCTATATATAGGGTTAATTATATATATCAAACTCAGAACAAAACAAAGTTTAAGGTCTAAAATTACGGTGGCTTCTAAGCTCTCCTCTCATCCGTTGAGTTATATATCCCTACAAAGAAAAACTACGTTTCTTTCACATATTCTACAAATAATTGATACGTATTGTTCGTTGACTTGAAAGGGTAACTAAGAAGAAAATGGCAAGAAGAGAAGACGATATGGAGAAAGTGAAAGACAAATCTGAGCCGTTGCTGCTTCCGGAGAATGGATCCGACGTCTCAGAAGAAGAAGGAGCGTCGTGGATGGTTTGTCTAAGCACATTCATTGCCGTTTGTGGTTCCTACGAGTTTGGAACCTGCGTAAGTTTCTTTTAATTAAGATTACAAAGAAAAATGAAAATTTGTTATTCATACGAGAAAATTTCCACACTTTTTTATTAATAGGTGGGGTATTCCGCTCCGACCCAGTTCGGGATAATGGAAGAACTTAATTATCATATTCCCAGGTTTAAAATCATATGAAGTATTCAACATTTAGATTTGTTTTACGATGATTTTCTTACTAATCCACTTTTTAATTTAGTTTTCAGTTTTCGGATCTATATTGAATGTGGGAGCAGTTCTTGGCGCTATAACATCGGGAAAGATCTCTGATTTCATCGGTCGGAAAGGGGTACAAAAACATAGCTTAACAAAAAGTCAAAAATTATATGTTGTGTTATAATAGTAAATGTATTCTTCATCTCAATATGCACACAAGAATCAAATTAACATTTTATGATATTTACATTTTTACTATATTTTGTTCAACAACAAAACAAAATGCATATATTTTTTTGGTCACATGCATGTGGATTTTGCGACAGGCCATGAGGTTGTCTTCGGTGATCTCTGCCATCGGCTGGATGATTATATATTTCTCCAAGGTTATTCAGTGTGCTGAATATTCTTCATTTTTTTCTCTTACAAACTTACAGAATATTGGCGTTTAGTATCGTCATTTTAAATTTTGTTCAATTATTAACTAGGGTGACATACCTTTGGACTTCGGTAGATTTCTCACGGGTTATGGTTGCGGTACCCTTTCGTATGTGGTATGACATTTTCCAATTGTTATAAACAAAACCATTTGTCGATGAAACGATGAAAAAATTACATTTTAACTTAATATTCACATTTGCATTTGTCTTTTTCTAGGTTCCGGTTTTCATCGCCGAAATTAGTCCGAGAAAACTACGAGGAGCATTGGCTACGCTTAACCAGGTGATGCATTTATTTTATTCGAATGACAAATGTATGTGACTACAATAGAGTCAGAGACAGTGCCGTGCGAAGAGTTTTAGGGGCCTAAGGCAAATTTTAAAAATAAATTTATTTACAACCGTAATAAAAACAATTTTCTAATATGATATATTATTTTCACCAAATACACAAGTCTAATACTGTAAAATAATACGTTTATAACGTAAATATGTTATATTATGTCATATAGAAAAAAATACATGAATTCAAAAAGTAAGTTAATTAATTTTCGTATAAATGTTTTTTTTAAATAAGTCTAAACCACTATAATAGAAATTATTTTAAATTTTGGGGCCCCCTAAAAACAGTCATATTAATCGGGGGCCTGAGGCGAATGCCTTTTTAATACAATGTAGGCACGCCTCTGGTCAGAGACAGGACATGTATTCCAGCTTTGTGTTAGGTCTAGTCTGTGGTTAAAATTGTATTAGGGTTGTTTTGTAAAGTCTTTAACATATTATGGTTTTTCTAACTAAAATATTTTTTTATGATATTTCTGCAGCTCTTTTTAGTAATCGGATTGGCTTCCATGTTCCTCATAGGTGCCGTCATAAACTGGAGAGCTCTTGCACTAACTGGTAAATTTGTTTGTGCACTAGCTAATACATTTGAAAACATTTGGTATTGGTTTTAGCAATAGTAGCAAAGATGGTATTATATTTCATTTGTTATAATAAAACTGGTTTGGTTAATTAATTTCAGGAGTTGTACCGTGTGTGATTCTATTTTTTGGGACTTGGTTCATTCCCGAATCACCTAGATGGCTGGTATTATTAAAGTTTGAAATTCAATTTCGGTTTGGTTAAGCTTTAGAATCTATGGTTGAAAACTTACCCAAGCCTCTCAAATGCTTTGGCGTTTCGTTTCAAGGAAATGGTTGGCCGCCACCGCGATTTCGAAATGCGTTGCAAAAAATGAGGGGTCCTAACGCCAATATCGCAAGAGAA
>NW_026013919.1:0-75363 GCF_020379485.1 Brassica napus | reverse complement strand
TTGTCATATTTTTGAAATTTCTCAAAATCTATGGGCTAACCCCTACAAAAATATTGAGTTTTGGTAAATACTTTATATACTGAAGCCTTAATCTTTAGTGTTTTTTTAAAATTTCTACCATATTCTACTTTGTATTAATGTATGCTAAACTCTTTTTCATGGTAAATGAGCATCGTTCAATTGTTTTTATCAATAATTTAATAAAACTCATAATACCTCCTAAATCGATGGAATAACCACTATAAAAATTATTATTTTCTTGATAAACGGAGAGACAAAGGCTCCAAACTCTTTGAACATCATCATATGTTAGTGCAGGATGCAACTAGGCATTAAAACAAATTGTCATATTTTTTGAAATTTTCTCAAAATCTATGGGCTAACCCCTACAAAAATATTGAGTTTTTGGTAAATACTTATATACTGAAGCCTATAATCTTTAGTGTTGTTTTAAAAATTCTACCATATTCTACATTTGTATTAATGTATGCTAAACTCTTTTTCATATGGTAAATGAGCATCTTTCAATTGTTTTATCAAATAATTTAATAAAACTCATAATACCTCCTAAATCGATGGAATAACCACTATAAATTATTATTTTCTTGATAAACGGAGAGACAAAGGCTCCAAACCTCTTTGAACATCATCATATGTTAGTGCAGGATGCAACTAGGCATTAAAACAATATTGTCATATTTTTTGAAATTTTCTCAAAATCTATGGGCTAACCCCTACAAAAATATTGAGTTTTTGGTAAATACTTTATATACTGAAGCCTATAATCTTTAGTGTTGTTTTAAAATTTCTACCATATTCTACATTTGTATTAATGTATGCTAAACTCTTTTCATGGTAAATGAGCATCGTTCATTGTTTTTATCAAATAATTTAGTAAAACTTCATAATACCTCTAAATCGATGGAATAACCACTATAAAATTATTATTTCTTGATAAACGGAGACGCACAAGGCTCCAACCTCTTTGAACATCATCATATGTTAGTGCAGGATGCAACTAGGCATTAAAACAATATTGTCATATTTTTTGAAATTTTCTCAAAATCTATGGCTAACCCCTACAAAAATATTGAGTTTTTGGTAAATACTTTATATACTGAAGCCTATAATCTTTAGTGTTGTTTTAAAATTTCTACCATATTCTACATTTGTATTAATGTATGCTAAACTCTTTTTCATGGTAAATGAGCATCGTTCAATTGTTTTTATCAATTAATTTAGTAAAACTTCATAATACCCCCTAAATCGATGGAATAACCACTATAAAATTATTATTTTCTTGATAAACGGAGAGCACAAAGGCTCCAAACCTCTTTGAACATCATCATATGTTAGTGCAGGATGCAACTAGGCATTAAAACAATATTGTCATATTTTTTGAAATTTTCTCAAAATCTATGGGCTAACCCCTACAAAAATATTGAGTTTTTGGTAAATACTTTATATACTGAAGCCTATAATCTTTAGTGTTGTTTTAAATTTCTACCATATTCTACATTTGTATTAATGTATGCTAAACTCTTTTTCATGGTAAATGAGCATCGTTCAATTGTTTTTATCAATTAATTTAGTAAAACTTCATAATACCCCCTAAATCGATGGAATAACCACTATAAAATTATTATTTTCTTGATAAACGGAGAGCACAAAGGCTCCAAACCTCTTTGAACATCATCATATGTTAGTGCAGGATGCAACTAGGCATTAAAACAATATTGTCATATTTTTTGAAATTTTCTCAAAATCTATGGGCTAACCCCTACAAAAATATTGAGTTTTTGGTAAATACTTTATATACTGAAGCCTATAATCTTTAGTGTTGTTTTAAAATTTCTACCATATTCTACATTTGTATTAATGTATGCTAAACTCTTTTTCATGGTAAATGAGCATCGTTCAATTGTTTTTATCAATTAATTTAGTAAAACTTCATAATACCCTAAATCGATGGAATAACCATTATAAAATTATTATTTTCTTGATAAACGGAGAGCACAAAGGCTCCAAACCTCTTTGAACATCATCATATGTTAGTGCAGGATGCAACTAGGCATTAAAACAATATTGTCATATTTTTTGAAATTTTCTCAAAATCTATGGCTAACCCTCCCTACAAAAATATTGAGTTTTTGGTAAATACTTTATATACTGAAGCCTATAATCTTTAGTGTGTTTTTTAAAATTTCTACCATATTCTACATTTGTATTAATGTATGCTAAACTCTTTTCATGGTAAATGAGCATCGTTCAATTGTTTTTATCAATTAATTTAGTAAAACTTCATAATACCCCTAAATCGATGGAATAACCACTATAAAATTATTATTTTCTTGATAAACGGAGACGACAAAGGCTCCAAACCTCTTTGAACATCATCATATGTTAGTGCAGGATGCAACTAGGCATTAAAACAATATTGTCATATTTTTTGAAATTTTCTCAAAATCTATGGGCTAACCCCTACAAAAATATTGAGTTTTTGGTAAATACTTTATATACTGAAGCCTATAATCTTTAGTGTTGTTTTAAAATTTCTACCATATTCTACATTTGTATTAATGTATGCTAAACTCTTTTCATGGTAAATGAGCATCGTTCAATTGTTTTTTATCAAATAATTTAGTAAACTTCATAATACCTCCCTAAATCGATGGAATAACCACTATAAAATTATTATTTTCTTGATAAACGGAGAGCACAAAGGCTCCAAACCTCTTTGAACATCATCATATGTTAGTGCAGGATGCAACTAGGCATTAAAACAATATTGTCATATTTTTTGAAATTTTCTCAAAATCTATGGGCTAACCCCTACAAAAATATTGAGTTTTTGGTAAATACTTTATATACTGAAGCCTATAATCTTTAGTGTTGTTTTAAAATTTCTACCATATTCTACATTTGTATTAATGTATGCTAAACTCTTTTTCATGGTAAATGAGCATCGTTCAATTGTTTTTATCAATTAATTTAGTAAAACTTCATAATACCCCTAAATCGATGGAATAACCACTATAAAATTATTATTTTCTTGATAAACGGAGAGCACAAAGGCTCCAAACCTCTTTGAACATCATCATATGTTAGTGCAGGATGCAACTAGGCCTTAAAACAATATTGTCATATTTTTGAAATTTTCTCAAAATCTATGGGCTAACCCCTACAAAAATATTGAGTTTTTGGTAAATACTTTATATACTGAAGCCTATAATCTTTAGTGTTGTTTTAAAATTTCTACCATATTCTACATTTGTATTAATGTATGCTAAACTCTTTTTCATGGTAAATGAGCATCGTTCAATTGTTTTTATCAATTAATTTAGTAAAACTTCATAATACCCCTAAATCGATGGAATAACCACTATAAAATTATTATTTTCTTGATAAACGGAGAGACAAAGGCTCCAAACCTCTTTGAACATCATCATATGTTAGTGCAGGATGCAACTAGGCATTAAAACAATATTGTCATATTTTTTGAAATTTTCTCAAAATCTATGGGCTAACCCCTACAAAATATTGAGTTTTTGGTAAATACTTTATATACTGAAGCCTATAATCTTTAGTGTTTTTTAAAATTTCTACCATATTCTACATTTGTATTAATGTATGCTAAACTCTTTTTCATGGTAAATGAGCATCGTTCAATTGTTTTTATCAATAATTTAGTAAAACTTCATAATACTTCCTAAATCGAGGGAATAACCACTATAAAATTATTATTTTCTTGATAAACGGAGAGCACAAAGGCTCCAAACCTCTTTGAACATCATCATATGTTAGTGCAGGATGCAACTAGGCATTAAAACAATATTGTCATATTTTTTGAAATTTTCTCAAAATCTATGGGCTAACCCCTACAAAAATATTGAGTTTTTGGTAAATACTTTATATACTGAAGCCTATAATCTTTAGTGTTGTTTTAAAATTTCTACCATATTCTACATTTGTATTAATGTATGCTAAACTCTTTTCATGGTAAATGAGCATCGTTCAATTGTTTTTATCAATTAATTTAATAAAACTTCATAATACCTCCTAAATCGATGGAATAACCACTATAAAATTATTATTTTCTTGATAAACGGAGACGACAAAGGCTCCAAACCTCTTTGAACATCATCATATGTTAGTGCAGGATGCAACTAGGCATTAAAACAATATTGTCATATTTTTTGAAATTTTCTCAAAATCTATGGGCTAACCCCTACAAAAATATTGAGTTTTTGGTAAATACTTTATATACTGAAGCCTATAATCTTTAGTGTTGTTTTAAAATTTCTACCATATTCTACATTTGTATTAATGTATGCTAAACTCTTTTTCATGGTAAATGAGCATCGTTCAATTGTTTTTATCAATTAATTTAGTAAAACTTCATAATACCTCCTAAATCGATGGAATAACCACTATAAAATTATTATTTTCTTGATAAACGGAGAGCACAAAGGCTCCAAACCTCTTTGAACATCATCATATGTTAGTGCAGGATGCAACTAGGCATTAAAACAATATTGTCATATTTTTTGAAATTTTCTCAAAATCTATGGGCTAACCCCTACAAAAATATTGAGTTTTTGGTAAATACTTTATATACTGAAGCCTATAATCTTTAGTGTTGTTTTAAAATTTCTACCATATTCTACATTTGTATTAATGTATGCTAAACTCTTTTTCATGGTAAATGAGCATCGTTCAATTGTTTTTATCAATTAATTTAGTAAAACTTCATAATACCTCCTAAATCGATGGAATAACCACTATAAAATTATTATTTTCTTGATAAACGGAGAGCACAAAGGCTCCAAACCTCTTTGAACATCATCATATGTTAGTGCAGGATGCAACTAGGCATTAAAACAATATTGTCATATTTTTTGAAATTTTCTCAAAATCTATGGGCTAACCCCTACAAAAATATTGAGTTTTTGGTAAATACTTTATATACTGAAGCCTATAATCTTTAGTGTTGTTTTAAAATTTCTACCATATTCTACATTTGTATTAATGTATGCTAAACTCTTTTTCATGGTAAATGAGCATCGTTCAATTGTTTTTATCAATTAATTTAGTAAAACTTCATAATACCCCTAAATCGATGGAATAACCACTATAAAATTATTATTTTCTTGATAAACGGAGAGCACAAAGGCTCCAAACCTCTTTGAACATCATCATATGTTAGTGCAGGATGCAACTAGGCATTAAAACAATATTGTCATATTTTTTGAAATTTTCTCAAAATCTATGGGCTAACCCCTACAAAAATATTGAGTTTTTGGTAAATACTTTATATACTGAAGCCTATAATCTTTAGTGTTGTTTTAAAATTTCTACCATATTCTACATTTGTATTAATGTATGCTAAACTCTTTTTCATGGTAAATGAGCATCGTTCAATTGTTTTTATCAATTAATTTAGTAAAACTTCATAATACTCCCTAAATCGATGGAATAACCACTATAAAATTATTATTTTCTTGATAAACGGAGAGCACAAAGGCTCCAAACCTCTTTGAACATCATCATATGTTAGTGCAGGATGCAACTAGGCATTAAAACAATATTGTCATATTTTTTGAAATTTTCTCAAAATCTATGGGCTAACCCCTACAAAAATATTGAGTTTTTGGTAAATACTTTATATACTGAAGCCTATAATCTTTAGTGTTGTTTTAAAATTTCTACCATATTCTACATTTGTATTAATGTATGCTAAACTCTTTTTCATGGTAAATGAGCATCGTTCAATTGTTTTTATCAATTAATTTAGTAAAACTTCATAATACTCCCTAAATCGATGGAATAACCACTATAAAATTATTATTTTCTTGATAAACGGAGAGCACAAAGGCTCCAAACCTCTTTGAACATCATCATATGTTAGTGCAGGATGCAACTAGGCATTAAAACAATATTGTCATATTTTTTGAAATTTTCTCAAAATCTATGGGCTAACCCCTACAAAAATATTGAGTTTTTGGTAAATACTTTATATACTGAAGCCTATAATCTTTAGTGTTGTTTTAAAATTTCTACCATATTCTACATTTGTATTAATGTATGCTAAACTCTTTTTCATGGTAAATGAGCATCGTTCAATTGTTTTTATCAATTAATTTAGTAAAACTTCATAATACTCCCTAAATCGATGGAATAACCACTATAAAATTATTATTTTCTTGATAAACGGAGACGACAAAGGCTCCAAACCTCTTTGAACATCATCATATGTTAGTGCAGGATGCAACTAGGCATTAAAACAATATTGTCATATTTTTTGAAATTTTCTCAAAATCTATGGGCTAACCCCTACAAAAATATTGAGTTTTTGGTAAATACTTTATATACTGAAGCCTATAATCTTTAGTGTTGTTTTAAAATTTCTACCATATTCTACATTTGTATTAATGTATGCTAAACTCTTTTTCATGGTAAATGAGCATCGTTCAATTGTTTTTATCAATTAATTTAGTAAAACTTCATAATACCTCCTAAATCGATGGAATAACCACTATAAAATTATTATTTTCTTGATAAACGGAGAGCACAAAGGCTCCAAACCTCTTTGAACATCATCATATGTTAGTGCAGGATGCAACTAGGCATTAAAACAATATTGTCATATTTTTTGAAATTTTCTCAAAATCTATGGGCTAACCCCTACAAAAATATTGAGTTTTTGGTAAATACTTTATATACTGAAGCCTATAATCTTTAGTGTTGTTTTAAAATTTCTACCATATTCTACATTTGTATTAATGTATGCTAAACTCTTTTTCATGGTAAATGAGCATCGTTCAATTGTTTTTATCAATTAATTTAGTAAAACTTCATAATACCTCCTAAATCGATGGAATAACCACTATAAAATTATTATTTTCTTGATAAACGGAGAGCACAAAGGCTCCAAACCTCTTTGAACATCATCATATGTTAGTGCAGGATGCAACTAGGCATTAAAACAATATTGTCATATTTTTTGAAATTTTCTCAAAATCTATGGGCTAACCCCTACAAAAATATTGAGTTTTTGGTAAATACTTTATATACTGAAGCCTATAATCTTTAGTGTTGTTTTAAAATTTCTACCATATTCTACATTTGTATTAATTTATGCTAAACTCTTTTTCATGGTAAATGAGCATCGTTCAATTGTTTTTATCAATTAATTTAGTAAAACTTCATAATACCCCCTAAATCGATGGAATAACCACTATAAAATTATTATTTTCTTGATAAACGGAGAGCACAAAGGCTCCAAACCTCTTTGAACATCATCATATGTTAGTGCAGGATGCAACTAGGCATTAAAACAATATTGTCATATTTTTTGAAATTTTCTCAAAATCTATGGGCTAACCCCTACAAAAATATTGAGTTTTTGGTAAATACTTTATATACTGAAGCCTATAATCTTTAGTGTTGTTTTAAAATTTCTACCATATTCTACATTTGTATTAATGTATGCTAAACTCTTTTTCATGGTAAATGAGCATCGTTCAATTGTTTTTATCAATTAATTTAGTAAAACTTCATAATACCTCCTAAATCGATGGAATAACCACTATAAATTATTATTTTCTTGATAAACGGAGAGCACAAAGGCTCCAAACCTCTTTGAACATCATCATATGTTAGTGCAGGATGCAACTAGGCATTAAAACAATATTGTCATATTTTTTGAAATTTTCTCAAAATCTATGGGCTAACCCCTACAAAAATATTGAGTTTTTGGTAAATACTTTATATACTGAAGCCTATAATCTTTAGTGTTGTTTTAAAATTTCTACCATATTCTACATTTGTATTAATGTATGCTAAACTCTTTTTCATGGTAAATGAGCATCGTTCAATTGTTTTTATCAATTAATTTAGTAAAACTTCATAATACTCCTAAATCGATGGAATAACCACTATAAAATTATTATTTTCTTGATAAACGGAGACACAAAGGCTCCAAACCTCTTTGAACATCATCATATGTTAGTGCAGGATGCAACTAGGCATTAAAACAATATTGTCATATTTTTGAAATTTTCTCAAAATCTATGGGCTAACCCCTACAAAAATATTGAGTTTTTGGTAAATACTTTATATACTGAAGCCTATAATCTTTAGTGTTGTTTTAAAATTTCTACCATATTCTACATTTGTATTAATGTATGCTAAACTCTTTTTCATGGTAAATGAGCATCGTTCAATTGTTTTTATCAATTAATTTAGTAAAACTTCATAATACTCCTAAATCGATGGAATAACCACTATAAAATTATTATTTTCTTGATAAACGGAGAGACAAAGGCTCCAAACCTCTTTGAACATCATCATATGTTAGTGCAGGATGCAACTAGGCATTAAAACAATATTGTCATATTTTTTGAAATTTTCTCAAAATCTATGGGCTAACCCCTACAAAAATATTGAGTTTTTGGTAAATACTTTATATACTGAAGCCTATAATCTTTAGTGTTGTTTTAAAATTTCTACCATATTCTACATTTGTATTAATGTATGCTAAACTTTTTCATGGTAAATGAGCATCGTTCAATTGTTTTTATCAATTAATTTAGTAAAACTTCATAATACCCCCTAAATCGATGGAATAACCACTATAAAATTATTATTTTCTTGATAAACGGAGAGCACAAAGGCTCCAAACCTCTTTGAACATCATCATATGTTAGTGCAGGATGCAACTAGGCATTAAAACAATATTGTCATATTTTTTGAAATTTTCTCAAAATCTATGGGCTAACCCCTACAAAAATATTGAGTTTTTGGTAAATACTTTATATACTGAAGCCTATAATCTTTAGTGTTGTTTTAAAATTTCTACCATATTCTACATTTGTATTAATGTATGCTAAACTCTTTTTCATGGTAAATGAGCATCGTTCAATTGTTTTTATCAATTAATTTAGTAAAACTTCATAATACTCCCTAAATCGATGGAATAACCACTATAAAATTATTATTTTCTTGATAAACGGAGAGCACAAAGGCTCCAAACCTCTTTGAACATCATCATATGTTAGTGCAGGATGCAACTAGGCATTAAAACAATATTGTCATATTTTTTGAAATTTTCTCAAAATCTATGGGCTAACCCCTACAAAAATATTGAGTTTTTGGTAAATACTTTATATACTGAAGCCTATAATCTTTAGTGTTGTTTTAAAATTTCTACCATATTCTACATTTGTATTAATGTATGCTAAACTCTTTTTCATGGTAAATGAGCATCGTTCAATTGTTTTTATCAATTAATTTAGTAAAACTTCATAATACCTCCTAAATCGATGGAATAACCACTATAAAATTATTATTTTCTTGATAAACGGAGAGCACAAAGGCTCCAAACCTCTTTGAACATCATCATATGTTAGTGCAGGATGCAACTAGGCATTAAAACAATATTGTCATATTTTTTGAAATTTTCTCAAAATCTATGGGCTAACCCCTACAAAAATATTGAGTTTTTGGTAAATACTTTATATACTGAAGCCTATAATCTTTAGTGTTGTTTTAAAATTTCTACCATATTCTACATTTGTATTAATGTATGCTAAACTCTTTTTCATGGTAAATGAGCATCGTTCAATTGTTTTTATCAATTAATTTAGTAAAACTTCATAATACCTCCTAAATCGATGGAATAACCACTATAAAATTATTATTTTCTTGATAAACGGAGAGCACAAAGGCTCCAAACCTCTTTGAACATCATCATATGTTAGTGCAGGATGCAACTAGGCATTAAAACAATATTGTCATATTTTTTGAAATTTTCTCAAAATCTATGGGCTAACCCCTACAAAAATATTGAGTTTTTGGTAAATACTTTATATACTGAAGCCTATAATCTTTAGTGTTGTTTTAAAATTTCTACCATATTCTACATTTGTATTAATGTATGCTAAACTCTTTTTCATGGTAAATGAGCATCGTTCAATTGTTTTTATCAATTAATTTAGTAAAACTTCATAATACCTCCTAAATCGATGGAATAACCACTATAAAATTATTATTTTCTTGATAAACGGAGAGCACAAAGGCTCCAAACCTCTTTGAACATCATCATATGTTAGTGCAGGATGCAACTAGGCATTAAAACAATATTGTCATATTTTTTGAAATTTTCTCAAAATCTATGGGCTAACCCCTACAAAAATATTGAGTTTTTGGTAAATACTTTATATACTGAAGCCTATAATCTAGTGTTGTTTTAAAATTTCTATATTCTACATTTGTATTAATGTATGCTAAACTCTTTTTCATGGTAAATGAGCATCGTTCAATTGTTTTTATCAATTAATTTAGTAAAACTTCATAATACTCCTAAATCGATGGAATAACCACTATAAAATTATTATTTTCTTGATAAACGGAGAGCACAAAGGCTCCAAACCTCTTTGAACATCATCATATGTTAGTGCAGGATGCAACTAGGCATTAAAACAATATTGTCATATTTTTTGAAATTTTCTCAAAATCTATGGGCTAACCCCTACAAAAATATTGAGTTTTTGGTAAATACTTTATATACTGAAGCCTATAATCTTTAGTGTTGTTTTAAAATTTCTACCATATTCTACATTTGTATTAATGTATGCTAAACTCTTTTTCATGGTAAATGAGCATCGTTCAATTGTTTTTATCAATTAATTTAGTAAAACTTCATAATACCTCCTAAATCGATGGAATAACCACTATAAAATTATTATTTTCTTGATAAACGGAGAGCACAAAGGCTCCAAACCTCTTTGAACATCATCATATGTTAGTGCAGGATGCAACTAGGCATTAAAACAATATTGTCATATTTTTTGAAATTTTCTCAAAATCTATGGGCTAACCCCTACAAAATATTGAGTTTTTGGTAAATACTTTATATACTGAAGCCTATAATCTTTAGTGTTGTTTTAAAATTTCTACCATATTCTACATTTGTATTAATGTATGCTAAACTCTTTTTCATGGTAAATGAGCATCGTTCAATTGTTTTTATCAATTAATTTAGTAAAACTTCATAATACCTCCTAAATCGATGGAATAACCACTATAAAATTATTATTTTCTTGATAAACGGAGAGCACAAAGGCTCCAAACCTCTTTGAACATCATCATATGTTAGTGCAGGATGCAACTAGGCATTAAAACAATATTGTCATATTTTTTGAAATTTTCTCAAAATCTATGGGCTAACCCCTACAAAAATATTGAGTTTTTGGTAAATACTTTATATACTGAAGCCTATAATCTTTAGTGTTGTTTTAAAATTTCTACCATATTCTACATTTGTATTAATGTATGCTAAACTCTTTTTCATGGTAAATGAGCATCGTTCAATTGTTTTTATCAATTAATTTAGTAAAACTTCATAACTCCTCCCTAAATCGATGGAATAACCACTATAAAATTATTATTTTCTTGATAAACGGAGACACAAAGGCTCCAAACCTCTTTGAACATCATCATATGTTAGTGCAGGATGCAACTAGGCATTAAAACAATATTGTCATATTTTTTGAAATTTTCTCAAAATCTATGGGCTAACCCCTACAAAAATATTGAGTTTTTGGTAAATACTTTATATACTGAAGCCTATAATCTTTAGTGTTGTTTTAAAATTTCTACCATATTCTACATTTGTATTAATGTATGCTAAACTCTTTTTCATGGTAAATGAGCATCGTTCAATTGTTTTTATCAATTAATTTAGTAAAACTTCATAATACTCCCTAAATCGATGGAATAACCACTATAAAATTATTATTTTCTTGATAAACGGAGAGCACAAAGGCTCCAAACCTCTTTGAACATCATCATATGTTAGTGCAGGATGCAACTAGGCATTAAAACAATATTGTCATATTTTTTGAAATTTTCTCAAAATCTATGGGCTAACCCCTACAAAAATATTGAGTTTTTGGTAAATACTTTATATACTGAAGCCTATAATCTTTAGTGTTGTTTTAAAATTTCTACCATATTCTACATTTGTATTAATGTATGCTAAACTCTTTTTCATGGTAAATGAGCATCGTTCAATTGTTTTTATCAATTAATTTAGTAAAACTTCATAATACCCCCTAAATCGATGGAATAACCACTATAAAATTATTATTTTCTTGATAAACGGAGAGCACAAAGGCTCCAAACCTCTTTGAACATCATCATATGTTAGTGCAGGATGCAACTAGGCATTAAAACAATATTGTCATATTTTTTGAAATTTTCTCAAAATCTATGGGCTAACCCCTACAAAAATATTGAGTTTTTGGTAAATACTTTATATACTGAAGCCTATAATCTTTAGTGTTGTTTTAAAATTTCTACCATATTCTACATTTGTATTAATGTATGCTAAACTCTTTTTCATGGTAAATGAGCATCGTTCAATTGTTTTTATCAATTAATTTAGTAAAACTTCATAATACTCCTAAATCGATGGAATAACCACTATAAAATTATTATTTTCTTGATAAACGGAGAGCACAAAGGCTCCAAACCTCTTTGAACATCATCATATGTTAGTGCAGGATGCAACTAGGCATTAAAACAATATTGTCATATTTTTTGAAATTTTCTCAAAATCTATGGGCTAACCCCTACAAAAATATTGAGTTTTTGGTAAATACTTTATATACTGAAGCCTATAATCTTTAGTGTTGTTTTAAAATTTCTACCATATTCTACATTTGTATTAATGTATGCTAAACTCTTTTTCATGGTAAATGAGCATCGTTCAATTGTTTTTATCAATTAATTTAGTAAAACTTCATAATACTCCTAAATCGATGGAATAACCACTATAAAATTATTATTTTCTTGATAAACGGAGAGCACAAAGGCTCCAAACCTCTTTGAACATCATCATATGTTAGTGCAGGATGCAACTAGGCATTAAAACAATATTGTCATATTTTTTGAAATTTTCTCAAAATCTATGGGCTAACCCCTACAAAAATATTGAGTTTTTGGTAAATACTTTATATACTGAAGCTTCTACCATATTCTACATTTGTATTAATGTATGCTAAACTATTTTTTGTGGTAAATGAGCATCGTTCAATAGTTTTTATCAAATAATTTAATAAAACTTCATAATACTTCCTAAATCGAGGGAATAACCACTATAAAATTATTATTTTCTTGATAAACGGAGATCACAAAGGCTCCAAACCACTTTGAACATCATCATATGTTAGTGCAGGATGAAACTAGGCATTAAAACAATATTATCATATTTTTTGAAATTTTCTCAAAATCTATGGGCTAACTTTATATACTGAAGCCTATTATCTTTAGTGTTGTTTTAAAATTTACACCATATTCTACATTTGTATTAATTTATGCTAAACTATTTTTCATGGTAAATGAGCATCGTTCAATTGTTTTTATCAATTAATTTAGTAAAACTTCATAATACCTCCTAAATCGATGGAATAACCACTATAAAATTATTATTTTCTTGATAAACGGAGAGCACAAAGGCTCCAAACCTCTTTGAACATCATCATATGTTAGTGCAGGATGCAACTAGGCATTAAAACAATATTGTCATATTTTTTGAAATTTTCTCAAAATCTATGGGCTAACCCCTACAAAAATATTGAGTTTTTGGTAAATACTTTATATACTGAAGCCTATAATCTTTAGTGTTGTTTTAAAATTTCTACCATATTCTACATTTGTATTAATGTATGCTAAACTCTTTTTCATGGTAAATGAGCATCGTTCAATTGTTTTTATCAATTAATTTAGTAAAACTTCATAATACCTCCTAAATCGATGGAATAACCACTATAAAATTATTATTTTCTTGATAAACGGAGAGCACAAAGGCTCCAAACCTCTTTGAACATCATCATATGTTAGTGCAGGATGCAACTAGGCATTAAAACAATATTGTCATATTTTTTGAAATTTTCTCAAAATCTATGGGCTAACCCCTACAAAAATATTGAGTTTTTGGTAAATACTTTATATACTGAAGCCTATAATCTTTAGTGTTGTTTTAAAATTTCTACCATATTCTACATTTGTATTAATGTATGCTAAACTCTTTTTCATGGTAAATGAGCATCGTTCAATTGTTTTTATCAATTAATTTAGTAAAACTTCATAATACCCTAAATCGATGGAATAACCACTATAAAATTATTATTTTCTTGATAAACGGAGACGACAAAGGCTCCAAACCTCTTTGAACATCATCATATGTTAGTGCAGGATGCAACTAGGCATTAAAACAATATTGTCATATTTTTTGAAATTTTCTCAAAATCTATGGGCTAACCCCTACAAAAATATTGAGTTTTTGGTAAATACTTTATATACTGAAGCCTATAATCTTTAGTGTTGTTTTAAAATTTCTACCATATTCTACATTTGTATTAATGTATGCTAAACTCTTTTTCATGGTAAATGAGCATCGTTCAATTGTTTTTATCAATTAATTTAGTAAAACTTCATAATACCCCCTAAATCGATGGAATAACCACTATAAAATTATTATTTTCTTGATAAACGGAGAGCACAAAGGCTCCAAACCTCTTTGAACATCATCATATGTTAGTGCAGGATGCAACTAGGCATTAAAACAATATTGTCATATTTTTTGAAATTTTCTCAAAATCTATGGGCTAACCCCTACAAAAATATTGAGTTTTTGGTAAATACTTTATATACTGAAGCCTATAATCTTTAGTGTTGTTTTAAAATTTCTACCATATTCTACATTTGTATTAATGTATGCTAAACTCTTTTTCATGGTAAATGAGCATCGTTCAATTGTTTTTATCAATTAATTTAGTAAAACTTCATAATACTCCCTAAATCGATGGAATAACCACTATAAAATTATTATTTTCTTGATAAACGGAGAGCACAAAGGCTCCAAACCTCTTTGAACATCATCATATGTTAGTGCAGGATGCAACTAGGCATTAAAACAATATTGTCATATTTTTTGAAATTTTCTCAAAATCTATGGGCTAACCCCTACAAAAATATTGAGTTTTTGGTAAATACTTTATATACTGAAGCCTATAATCTTTAGTGTTGTTTTAAAATTTCTACCATATTCTACATTTGTATTAATGTATGCTAAACTCTTTTTCATGGTAAATGAGCATCGTTCAATGTTTTTATCAATTAATTTAGTAAAACTTCATAATACCCCCTAAATCGATGGAATAACCACTATAAAATTATTATTTTCTTGATAAACGGAGAGCACAAAGGCTCCAAACCTCTTTGAACATCATCATATGTTAGTGCAGGATGCAACTAGGCATTAAAACAATATTGTCATATTTTTTGAAATTTTCTCAAAATCTATGGGCTAACCCCTACAAAAATATTGAGTTTTTGGTAAATACTTTATATACTGAAGCCTATAATCTTTAGTGTTGTTTTAAAATTTCTACCATATTCTACATTTGTATTAATGTATGCTAAACTCTTTTTCATGGTAAATGAGCATCGTTCAATTGTTTTTATCAATTAATTTAGTAAAACTTCATAATACCCCCTAAATCGATGGAATAACCACTATAAAATTATTATTTTCTTGATAAACGGAGAGCACAAAGGCTCCAAACCTCTTTGAACATCATCATATGTTAGTGCAGGATGCAACTAGGCATTAAAACAATATTGTCATATTTTTTGAAATTTTCTCAAAATCTATGGGCTAACCCCTACAAAAATATTGAGTTTTTGGTAAATACTTTATATACTGAAGCCTATAATCTTTAGTGTTGTTTTAAAATTTCTACCATATTCTACATTTGTATTAATGTATGCTAAACTCTTTTTCATGGTAAATGAGCATCGTTCAATTGTTTTTATCAATTAATTTAGTAAAACTTCATAATACTCCCTAAATCGATGGAATAACCACTATAAAATTATTATTTTCTTGATAAACGGAGAGCACAAAGGCTCCAAACCTCTTTGAACATCATCATATGTTAGTGCAGGATGCAACTAGGCATTAAAACAATATTGTCATATTTTTTGAAATTTTCTCAAAATCTATGGGCTAACCCCTACAAAAATATTGAGTTTTTGGTAAATACTTTATATACTGAAGCCTATAATCTTTAGTGTTGTTTTAAAATTTCTACCATATTCTACATTTGTATTAATGTATGCTAAACTCTTTTTCATGGTAAATGAGCATCGTTCAATTGTTTTTATCAATTAATTTAGTAAAACTTCATAATACCTCCTAAATCGATGGAATAACCACTATAAAATTATTATTTTCTTGATAAACGGAGAGCACAAAGGCTCCAAACCTCTTTGAACATCATCATATGTTAGTGCAGGATGCAACTAGGCATTAAAACAATATTGTCATATTTTTTGAAATTTTCTCAAAATCTATGGGCTAACCCCTACAAAAATATTGAGTTTTTGGTAAATACTTTATATACTGAAGCCTATAATCTTTAGTGTTGTTTTAAAATTTCTACCATATTCTACATTTGTATTAATGTATGCTAAACTCTTTTTCATGGTAAATGAGCATCGTTCAATTGTTTTTATCAATTAATTTAGTAAAACTTCATAATACTCCCTAAATCGATGGAATAACCACTATAAAATTATTATTTTCTTGATAAACGGAGACGACAAAGGCTCCAAACCTCTTTGAACATCATCATATGTTAGTGCAGGATGCAACTAGGCATTAAAACAATATTGTCATATTTTTTGAAATTTTCTCAAAATCTATGGGCTAACCCCTACAAAAATATTGAGTTTTTGGTAAATACTTTATATACTGAAGCCTATAATCTTTAGTGTTGTTTTAAAATTTCTACCATATTCTACATTTGTATTAATGTATGCTAAACTCTTTTTCATGGTAAATGAGCATCGTTCAATTGTTTTTATCAATTAATTTAGTAAAACTTCATAATACCCCCTAAATCGATGGAATAACCACTATAAAATTATTATTTTCTTGATAAACGGAGAGCACAAAGGCTCCAAACCTCTTTGAACATCATCATATGTTAGTGCAGGATGCAACTAGGCATTAAAACAATATTGTCATATTTTTTGAAATTTTCTCAAAATCTATGGGCTAACCCCTACAAAAATATTGAGTTTTTGGTAAATACTTTATATACTGAAGCCTATAATCTTTAGTGTTGTTTTAAAATTTCTACCATATTCTACATTTGTATTAATGTATGCTAAACTCTTTTTCATGGTAAATGAGCATCGTTCAATTGTTTTTATCAATTAATTTAGTAAAACTTCATAATACTCCCTAAATCGATGGAATAACCACTATAAAATTATTATTTTCTTGATAAACGGAGAGCACAAAGGCTCCAAACCTCTTTGAACATCATCATATGTTAGTGCAGGATGCAACTAGGCATTAAAACAATATTGTCATATTTTTTGAAATTTTCTCAAAATCTATGGGCTAACCCCTACAAAAATATTGAGTTTTTGGTAAATACTTTATATACTGAAGCCTATAATCTTTAGTGTTGTTTTAAAATTTCTACCATATTCTACATTTGTATTAATGTATGCTAAACTCTTTTTCATGGTAAATGAGCATCGTTCAATTGTTTTTATCAATTAATTTAGTAAAACTTCATAATACCTCCTAAATCGATGGAATAACCACTATAAAATTATTATTTTCTTGATAAACGGAGAGCACAAAGGCTCCAAACCTCTTTGAACATCATCATATGTTAGTGCAGGATGCAACTAGGCATTAAAACAATATTGTCATATTTTTTGAAATTTTCTCAAAATCTATGGGCTAACCCCTACAAAAATATTGAGTTTTTGGTAAATACTTTATATACTGAAGCCTATAATCTTTAGTGTTGTTTTAAAATTTCTACCATATTCTACATTTGTATTAATGTATGCTAAACTCTTTTTCATGGTAAATGAGCATCGTTCAATGTTTTTATCAATTAATTTAGTAAAACTTCATAATACCCCTAAATCGATGGAATAACCACTATAAAATTATTATTTTCTTGATAAACGGAGAGCACAAAGGCTCCAAACCTCTTTGAACATCATCATATGTTAGTGCAGGATGCAACTAGGCATTAAAACAATATTGTCATATTTTTTGAAATTTTCTCAAAATCTATGGGCTAACCCCTACAAAAATATTGAGTTTTTGGTAAATACTTTATATACTGAAGCCTATAATCTTTAGTGTTGTTTTAAAATTTCTACCATATTCTACATTTGTATTAATGTATGCTAAACTCTTTTTCATGGTAAATGAGCATCGTTCAATTGTTTTTATCAATTAATTTAGTAAAACTTCATAATACTCCCTAAATCGATGGAATAACCACTATAAAATTATTATTTTCTTGATAAACGGAGACGACAAAGGCTCCAAACCTCTTTGAACATCATCATATGTTAGTGCAGGATGCAACTAGGCATTAAAACAATATTGTCATATTTTTTGAAATTTTCTCAAAATCTATGGGCTAACCCCTACAAAAATATTGAGTTTTTGGTAAATACTTTATATACTGAAGCCTATAATCTTTAGTGTTGTTTTAAAATTTCTACCATATTCTACATTTGTATTAATGTATGCTAAACTCTTTTTCATGGTAAATGAGCATCGTTCAATTGTTTTTATCAATTAATTTAGTAAAACTTCATAATACCCCCTAAATCGATGGAATAACCACTATAAAATTATTATTTTCTTGATAAACGGAGAGCACAAAGGCTCCAAACCTCTTTGAACATCATCATATGTTAGTGCAGGATGCAACTAGGCATTAAAACAATATTGTCATATTTTTTGAAATTTTCTCAAAATCTATGGGCTAACCCCTACAAAAATATTGAGTTTTTGGTAAATACTTTATATACTGAAGCCTATAATCTTTAGTGTTGTTTTAAAATTTCTACCATATTCTACATTTGTATTAATGTATGCTAAACTCTTTTTCATGGTAAATGAGCATCGTTCAATTGTTTTTATCAATTAATTTAGTAAAACTTCATAATACTCCTAAATCGATGGAATAACCACTATAAAATTATTATTTTCTTGATAAACGGAGAGCACAAAGGCTCCAAACCTCTTTGAACATCATCATATGTTAGTGCAGGATGCAACTAGGCATTAAAACAATATTGTCATATTTTTTGAAATTTTCTCAAAATCTATGGGCTAACCCCTACAAAAATATTGAGTTTTTGGTAAATACTTTATATACTGAAGCCTATAATCTTTAGTGTTGTTTTAAAATTTCTACCATATTCTACATTTGTATTAATGTATGCTAAACTCTTTTTCATGGTAAATGAGCATCGTTCAATGTTTTTATCAATTAATTTAGTAAAACTTCATAATACTCCCTAAATCGATGGAATAACCACTATAAAATTATTATTTTCTTGATAAACGGAGAGCACAAAGGCTCCAAACCTCTTTGAACATCATCATATGTTAGTGCAGGATGCAACTAGGCATTAAAACAATATTGTCATATTTTTTGAAATTTTCTCAAAATCTATGGGCTAACCCCTACAAAAATATTGAGTTTTTGGTAAATACTTTATATACTGAAGCCTATAATCTTTAGTGTTGTTTTAAAATTTCTACCATATTCTACATTTGTATTAATGTATGCTAAACTCTTTTTCATGGTAAATGAGCATCGTTCAATTGTTTTTATCAATTAATTTAGTAAAACTTCATAATACCCCCTAAATCGATGGAATAACCACTATAAAATTATTATTTTCTTGATAAACGGAGACACAAAGGCTCCAAACCTCTTTGAACATCATCATATGTTAGTGCAGGATGCAACTAGGCATTAAAACAATATTGTCATATTTTTTGAAATTTTCTCAAAATCTATGGGCTAACCCCTACAAAAATATTGAGTTTTTGGTAAATACTTTATATACTGAAGCCTATAATCTTTAGTGTTGTTTTAAAATTTCTACCATATTCTACATTTGTATTAATGTATGCTAAACTCTTTTTCATGGTAAATGAGCATCGTTCAATTGTTTTTATCAATTAATTTAGTAAAACTTCATAATACCCCTAAATCGATGGAATAACCACTATAAAATTATTATTTTCTTGATAAACGGAGAGCACAAAGGCTCCAAACCTCTTTGAACATCATCATATGTTAGTGCAGGATGCAACTAGGCATTAAAACAATATTGTCATATTTTTTGAAATTTTCTCAAAATCTATGGGCTAACCCCTACAAAAATATTGAGTTTTTGGTAAATACTTTATATACTGAAGCCTATAATCTTTAGTGTTGTTTTAAAATTTCTACCATATTCTACATTTGTATTAATGTATGCTAAACTCTTTTTCATGGTAAATGAGCATCGTTCAATTGTTTTTATCAATTAATTTAGTAAAACTTCATAATACCTCCTAAATCGATGGAATAACCACTATAAAATTATTATTTTCTTGATAAACGGAGAGCACAAAGGCTCCAAACCTCTTTGAACATCATCATATGTTAGTGCAGGATGCAACTAGGCATTAAAACAATATTGTCATATTTTTTGAAATTTTCTCAAAATCTATGGGCTAACCCCTACAAAAATATTGAGTTTTTGGTAAATACTTTATATACTGAAGCCTATAATCTTTAGTGTTGTTTTAAAATTTCTACCATATTCTACATTTGTATTAATGTATGCTAAACTCTTTTTCATGGTAAATGAGCATCGTTCAATTGTTTTTATCAATTAATTTAGTAAAACTTCATAATACCCCCTAAATCGATGGAATAACCACTATAAAATTATTATTTTCTTGATAAACGGAGACGACAAAGGCTCCAAACCTCTTTGAACATCATCATATGTTAGTGCAGGATGCAACTAGGCATTAAAACAATATTGTCATATTTTTTGAAATTTTCTCAAAATCTATGGGCTAACCCCTACAAAAATATTGAGTTTTTGGTAAATACTTTATATACTGAAGCCTATAATCTTTAGTGTTGTTTTAAAATTTCTACCATATTCTACATTTGTATTAATGTATGCTAAACTCTTTTTCATGGTAAATGAGCATCGTTCAATTGTTTTTATCAATTAATTTAGTAAAACTTCATAATACCCCTAAATCGATGGAATAACCACTATAAAATTATTATTTTCTTGATAAACGGAGAGCACAAAGGCTCCAAACCTCTTTGAACATCATCATATGTTAGTGCAGGATGCAACTAGGCATTAAAACAATATTGTCATATTTTTTGAAATTTTCTCAAAATCTATGGGCTAACCCCTACAAAAATATTGAGTTTTTGGTAAATACTTTATATACTGAAGCCTATAATCTTTAGTGTTGTTTTAAAATTTCTACCATATTCTACATTTGTATTAATGTATGCTAAACTCTTTTTCATGGTAAATGAGCATCGTTCAATTGTTTTTATCAATTAATTTAGTAAAACTTCATAATACTCCCTAAATCGATGGAATAACCACTATAAAATTATTATTTTCTTGATAAACGGAGAGCACAAAGGCTCCAAACCTCTTTGAACATCATCATATGTTAGTGCAGGATGCAACTAGGCATTAAAACAATATTGTCATATTTTTTGAAATTTTCTCAAAATCTATGGGCTAACCCCTACAAAAATATTGAGTTTTTGGTAAATACTTTATATACTGAAGCCTATAATCTTTAGTGTTGTTTTAAAATTTCTACCATATTCTACATTTGTATTAATGTATGCTAAACTCTTTTTCATGGTAAATGAGCATCGTTCAATGTTTTTATCAATTAATTTAGTAAAACTTCATAATACCCCCTAAATCGATGGAATAACCACTATAAAATTATTATTTTCTTGATAAACGGAGAGCACAAAGGCTCCAAACCTCTTTGAACATCATCATATGTTAGTGCAGGATGCAACTAGGCATTAAAACAATATTGTCATATTTTTTGAAATTTTCTCAAAATCTATGGGCTAACCCCTACAAAAATATTGAGTTTTTGGTAAATACTTTATATACTGAAGCCTATAATCTTTAGTGTTGTTTTAAAATTTCTACCATATTCTACATTTGTATTAATGTATGCTAAACTCTTTTTCATGGTAAATGAGCATCGTTCAATTGTTTTTATCAATTAATTTAGTAAAACTTCATAATACCCCCTAAATCGATGGAATAACCACTATAAAATTATTATTTTCTTGATAAACGGAGACGACAAAGGCTCCAAACCTCT
Organism: Brassica napus; assembly: GCF_020379485.1. NCBI lineage: Eukaryota > Viridiplantae > Streptophyta > Magnoliopsida > Brassicales > Brassicaceae > Brassica > Brassica napus. The sequence continues at coordinate 53,066 of NW_026013919.1, read as the reverse complement.
TTGAACATCATCATATGTTAGTGCAGGATGCAACTAGGCATTAAAACAATATTGTCATATTTTTTGAAATTTTCTCAAAATCTATGGGCTAACCCCTACAAAAATATTGAGTTTTTGGTAAATACTTTATATACTGAAGCCTATAATCTTTAGTGTTGTTTTAAAATTTCTACCATATTCTACATTTGTATTAATGTATGCTAAACTCTTTTTCATGGTAAATGAGCATCGTTCAATTGTTTTTATCAATTAATTTAGTAAAACTTCATAATACTCCCTAAATCGATGGAATAACCACTATAAAATTATTATTTTCTTGATAAACGGAGAGCACAAAGGCTCCAAACCTCTTTGAACATCATCATATGTTAGTGCAGGATGCAACTAGGCATTAAAACAATATTGTCATATTTTTTGAAATTTTCTCAAAATCTATGGGCTAACCCCTACAAAAATATTGAGTTTTTGGTAAATACTTTATATACTGAAGCCTATAATCTTTAGTGTTGTTTTAAAATTTCTACCATATTCTACATTTGTATTAATGTATGCTAAACTCTTTTTCATGGTAAATGAGCATCGTTCAATTGTTTTTATCAATTAATTTAGTAAAACTTCATAATACTCCTAAATCGATGGAATAACCACTATAAAATTATTATTTTCTTGATAAACGGAGAGCACAAAGGCTCCAAACCTCTTTGAACATCATCATATGTTAGTGCAGGATGCAACTAGGCATTAAAACAATATTGTCATATTTTTTGAAATTTTCTCAAAATCTATGGGCTAACCCCTACAAAAATATTGAGTTTTTGGTAAATACTTTATATACTGAAGCCTATAATCTTTAGTGTTGTTTTAAAATTTCTACCATATTCTACATTTGTATTAATGTATGCTAAACTCTTTTTCATGGTAAATGAGCATCGTTCAATTGTTTTTATCAATTAATTTAGTAAAACTTCATAATACCCCCTAAATCGATGGAATAACCACTATAAAATTATTATTTTCTTGATAAACGGAGAGCACAAAGGCTCCAAACCTCTTTGAACATCATCATATGTTAGTGCAGGATGCAACTAGGCATTAAAACAATATTGTCATATTTTTTGAAATTTTCTCAAAATCTATGGGCTAACCCCTACAAAAATATTGAGTTTTTGGTAAATACTTTATATACTGAAGCCTATAATCTTTAGTGTTGTTTTAAAATTTCTACCATATTCTACATTTGTATTAATGTATGCTAAACTCTTTTTCATGGTAAATGAGCATCGTTCAATTGTTTTTATCAATTAATTTAGTAAAACTTCATAATACCCCTAAATCGATGGAATAACCACTATAAAATTATTATTTTCTTGATAAACGGAGAGACAAAGGCTCCAAACCTCTTTGAACATCATCATATGTTAGTGCAGGATGCAACTAGGCATTAAAACAATATTGTCATATTTTTTGAAATTTTCTCAAAATCTATGGGCTAACCCCTACAAAAATATTGAGTTTTTGGTAAATACTTTATATACTGAAGCCTATAATCTTTAGTGTTGTTTTAAAATTTCTACCATATTCTACATTTGTATTAATGTATGCTAAACTCTTTTTCATGGTAAATGAGCATCGTTCAATTGTTTTTATCAATTAATTTAGTAAAACTTCATAATACTCCTAAATCGATGGAATAACCACTATAAAATTATTATTTTCTTGATAAACGGAGAGCACAAAGGCTCCAAACCTCTTTGAACATCATCATATGTTAGTGCAGGATGCAACTAGGCATTAAAACAATATTGTCATATTTTTTGAAATTTTCTCAAAATCTATGGGCTAACCCCTACAAAAATATTGAGTTTTTGGTAAATACTTTATATACTGAAGCCTATAATCTTTAGTGTTGTTTTAAAATTTCTACCATATTCTACATTTGTATTAATGTATGCTAAACTCTTTTTCATGGTAAATGAGCATCGTTCAATTGTTTTTATCAATTAATTTAGTAAAACTTCATAATACTCCTAAATCGATGGAATAACCACTATAAAATTATTATTTTCTTGATAAACGGAGAGCACAAAGGCTCCAAACCTCTTTGAACATCATCATATGTTAGTGCAGGATGCAACTAGGCATTAAAACAATATTGTCATATTTTTTGAAATTTTCTCAAAATCTATGGGCTAACCCCTACAAAAATATTGAGTTTTTGGTAAATACTTTATATACTGAAGCCTATAATCTTTAGTGTTGTTTTAAAATTTCTACCATATTCTACATTTGTATTAATGTATGCTAAACTCTTTTTCATGGTAAATGAGCATCGTTCAATGTTTTTATCAATTAATTTAGTAAAACTTCATAATACTCCCTAAATCGATGGAATAACCACTATAAAATTATTATTTTCTTGATAAACGGAGAGCACAAAGGCTCCAAACCTCTTTGAACATCATCATATGTTAGTGCAGGATGCAACTAGGCATTAAAACAATATTGTCATATTTTTTGAAATTTTCTCAAAATCTATGGGCTAACCCCTACAAAAATATTGAGTTTTTGGTAAATACTTTATATACTGAAGCCTATAATCTTTAGTGTTGTTTTAAAATTTCTACCATATTCTACATTTGTATTAATGTATGCTAAACTCTTTTTCATGGTAAATGAGCATCGTTCAATTGTTTTTATCAATTAATTTAGTAAAACTTCATAATACCTCCTAAATCGATGGAATAACCACTATAAAATTATTATTTTCTTGATAAACGGAGAGCACAAAGGCTCCAAACCTCTTTGAACATCATCATATGTTAGTGCAGGATGCAACTAGGCATTAAAACAATATTGTCATATTTTTTGAAATTTTCTCAAAATCTATGGGCTAACCCCTACAAAAATATTGAGTTTTTGGTAAATACTTTATATACTGAAGCCTATAATCTTTAGTGTTGTTTTAAAATTTCTACCATATTCTACATTTGTATTAATGTATGCTAAACTCTTTTTCATGGTAAATGAGCATCGTTCAATTGTTTTTATCAATTAATTTAGTAAAACTTCATAATACTCCTAAATCGATGGAATAACCACTATAAAATTATTATTTTCTTGATAAACGGAGAGCACAAAGGCTCCAAACCTCTTTGAACATCATCATATGTTAGTGCAGGATGCAACTAGGCATTAAAACAATATTGTCATATTTTTTGAAATTTTCTCAAAATCTATGGGCTAACCCCTACAAAAATATTGAGTTTTTGGTAAATACTTTATATACTGAAGCCTATAATCTTTAGTGTTGTTTTAAAATTTCTACCATATTCTACATTTGTATTAATGTATGCTAAACTCTTTTTCATGGTAAATGAGCATCGTTCAATTGTTTTTATCAATTAATTTAGTAAAACTTCATAATACCCCTAAATCGATGGAATAACCACTATAAAATTATTATTTTCTTGATAAACGGAGAGCACAAAGGCTCCAAACCTCTTTGAACATCATCATATGTTAGTGCAGGATGCAACTAGGCATTAAAACAATATTGTCATATTTTTTGAAATTTTCTCAAAATCTATGGGCTAACCCCTACAAAAATATTGAGTTTTTGGTAAATACTTTATATACTGAAGCCTATAATCTTTAGTGTTGTTTTAAAATTTCTACCATATTCTACATTTGTATTAATGTATGCTAAACTCTTTTTCATGGTAAATGAGCATCGTTCAATTGTTTTTATCAATTAATTTAGTAAAACTTCATAATACTCCCTAAATCGATGGAATAACCACTATAAAATTATTATTTTCTTGATAAACGGAGAGCACAAAGGCTCCAAACCTCTTTGAACATCATCATATGTTAGTGCAGGATGCAACTAGGCATTAAAACAATATTGTCATATTTTTTGAAATTTTCTCAAAATCTATGGGCTAACCCCTACAAAAATATTGAGTTTTTGGTAAATACTTTATATACTGAAGCCTATAATCTTTAGTGTTGTTTTAAAATTTCTACCATATTCTACATTTGTATTAATGTATGCTAAACTCTTTTTCATGGTAAATGAGCATCGTTCAATTGTTTTTATCAATTAATTTAGTAAAACTTCATAATACCTCCTAAATCGATGGAATAACCACTATAAAATTATTATTTTCTTGATAAACGGAGAGCACAAAGGCTCCAAACCTCTTTGAACATCATCATATGTTAGTGCAGGATGCAACTAGGCATTAAAACAATATTGTCATATTTTTTGAAATTTTCTCAAAATCTATGGGCTAACCCCTACAAAAATATTGAGTTTTTGGTAAATACTTTATATACTGAAGCCTATAATCTTTAGTGTTGTTTTAAAATTTCTACCATATTCTACATTTGTATTAATGTATGCTAAACTCTTTTTCATGGTAAATGAGCATCGTTCAATGTTTTTATCAATTAATTTAGTAAAACTTCATAATACTCCTAAATCGATGGAATAACCACTATAAAATTATTATTTTCTTGATAAACGGAGAGCACAAAGGCTCCAAACCTCTTTGAACATCATCATATGTTAGTGCAGGATGCAACTAGGCATTAAAACAATATTGTCATATTTTTTGAAATTTTCTCAAAATCTATGGGCTAACCCCTACAAAAATATTGAGTTTTTGGTAAATACTTTATATACTGAAGCCTATAATCTTTAGTGTTGTTTTAAAATTTCTACCATATTCTACATTTGTATTAATGTATGCTAAACTCTTTTTCATGGTAAATGAGCATCGTTCAATTGTTTTTATCAATTAATTTAGTAAAACTTCATAATACTCCTAAATCGATGGAATAACCACTATAAAATTATTATTTTCTTGATAAACGGAGAGCACAAAGGCTCCAAACCTCTTTGAACATCATCATATGTTAGTGCAGGATGCAACTAGGCATTAAAACAATATTGTCATATTTTTTGAAATTTTCTCAAAATCTATGGGCTAACCCCTACAAAAATATTGAGTTTTTGGTAAATACTTTATATACTGAAGCCTATAATCTTTAGTGTTGTTTTAAAATTTCTACCATATTCTACATTTGTATTAATGTATGCTAAACTCTTTTTCATGGTAAATGAGCATCGTTCAATTGTTTTTATCAATTAATTTAGTAAAACTTCATAATACTCCTAAATCGATGGAATAACCACTATAAAATTATTATTTTCTTGATAAACGGAGAGCACAAAGGCTCCAAACCTCTTTGAACATCATCATATGTTAGTGCAGGATGCAACTAGGCATTAAAACAATATTGTCATATTTTTTGAAATTTTCTCAAAATCTATGGGCTAACCCCTACAAAAATATTGAGTTTTTGGTAAATACTTTATATACTGAAGCCTATAATCTTTAGTGTTGTTTTAAAATTTCTACCATATTCTACATTTGTATTAATGTATGCTAAACTCTTTTTCATGGTAAATGAGCATCGTTCAATTGTTTTTATCAATTAATTTAGTAAAACTTCATAATACCTCCTAAATCGATGGAATAACCACTATAAAATTATTATTTTCTTGATAAACGGAGAGCACAAAGGCTCCAAACCTCTTTGAACATCATCATATGTTAGTGCAGGATGCAACTAGGCATTAAAACAATATTGTCATATTTTTTGAAATTTTCTCAAAATCTATGGGCTAACCCCTACAAAAATATTGAGTTTTTGGTAAATACTTTATATACTGAAGCCTATAATCTTTAGTGTTGTTTTAAAATTTCTACCATATTCTACATTTGTATTAATGTATGCTAAACTCTTTTTCATGGTAAATGAGCATCGTTCAATTGTTTTTATCAATTAATTTAGTAAAACTTCATAATACTCCCTAAATCGATGGAATAACCACTATAAAATTATTATTTTCTTGATAAACGGAGAGCACAAAGGCTCCAAACCTCTTTGAACATCATCATATGTTAGTGCAGGATGCAACTAGGCATTAAAACAATATTGTCATATTTTTTGAAATTTTCTCAAAATCTATGGGCTAACCCCTACAAAAATATTGAGTTTTTGGTAAATACTTTATATACTGAAGCCTATAATCTTTAGTGTTGTTTTAAAATTTCTACCATATTCTACATTTGTATTAATGTATGCTAAACTCTTTTTCATGGTAAATGAGCATCGTTCAATGTTTTTATCAATTAATTTAGTAAAACTTCATAATACCTCCTAAATCGATGGAATAACCACTATAAAATTATTATTTTCTTGATAAACGGAGAGCACAAAGGCTCCAAACCTCTTTGAACATCATCATATGTTAGTGCAGGATGCAACTAGGCATTAAAACAATATTGTCATATTTTTTGAAATTTTCTCAAAATCTATGGGCTAACCCCTACAAAAATATTGAGTTTTTGGTAAATACTTTATATACTGAAGCCTATAATCTTTAGTGTTGTTTTAAAATTTCTACCATATTCTACATTTGTATTAATGTATGCTAAACTCTTTTTCATGGTAAATGAGCATCGTTCAATTGTTTTTATCAATTAATTTAGTAAAACTTCATAATACCTCCTAAATCGATGGAATAACCACTATAAAATTATTATTTTCTTGATAAACGGAGAGCACAAAGGCTCCAAACCTCTTTGAACATCATCATATGTTAGTGCAGGATGCAACTAGGCATTAAAACAATATTGTCATATTTTTTGAAATTTTCTCAAAATCTATGGGCTAACCCCTACAAAAATATTGAGTTTTTGGTAAATACTTTATATACTGAAGCCTATAATCTTTAGTGTTGTTTTAAAATTTCTACCATATTCTACATTTGTATTAATGTATGCTAAACTCTTTTTCATGGTAAATGAGCATCGTTCAATTGTTTTTATCAATTAATTTAGTAAAACTTCATAATACCTCCTAAATCGATGGAATAACCACTATAAAATTATTATTTTCTTGATAAACGGAGAGCACAAAGGCTCCAAACCTCTTTGAACATCATCATATGTTAGTGCAGGATGCAACTAGGCATTAAAACAATATTGTCATATTTTTTGAAATTTTCTCAAAATCTATGGGCTAACCCCTACAAAAATATTGAGTTTTTGGTAAATACTTTATATACTGAAGCCTATAATCTTTAGTGTTGTTTTAAAATTTCTACCATATTCTACATTTGTATTAATGTATGCTAAACTCTTTTTCATGGTAAATGAGCATCGTTCAATTGTTTTTATCAATTAATTTAGTAAAACTTCATAATACCTCCTAAATCGATGGAATAACCACTATAAAATTATTATTTTCTTGATAAACGGAGAGCACAAAGGCTCCAAACCTCTTTGAACATCATCATATGTTAGTGCAGGATGCAACTAGGCATTAAAACAATATTGTCATATTTTTTGAAATTTTCTCAAAATCTATGGGCTAACCCCTACAAAAATATTGAGTTTTTGGTAAATACTTTATATACTGAAGCCTATAATCTTTAGTGTTGTTTTAAAATTTCTACCATATTCTACATTTGTATTAATGTATGCTAAACTCTTTTTCATGGTAAATGAGCATCGTTCAATTGTTTTTATCAATTAATTTAGTAAAACTTCATAATACTCCTAAATCGATGGAATAACCACTATAAAATTATTATTTTCTTGATAAACGGAGAGCACAAAGGCTCCAAACCTCTTTGAACATCATCATATGTTAGTGCAGGATGCAACTAGGCATTAAAACAATATTGTCATATTTTTTGAAATTTTCTCAAAATCTATGGGCTAACCCCTACAAAAATATTGAGTTTTTGGTAAATACTTTATATACTGAAGCCTATAATCTTTAGTGTTGTTTTAAAATTTCTACCATATTCTACATTTGTATTAATGTATGCTAAACTCTTTTTCATGGTAAATGAGCATCGTTCAATTGTTTTTATCAATTAATTTAGTAAAACTTCATAATACTCCCTAAATCGATGGAATAACCACTATAAAATTATTATTTTCTTGATAAACGGAGAGCACAAAGGCTCCAAACCTCTTTGAACATCATCATATGTTAGTGCAGGATGCAACTAGGCATTAAAACAATATTGTCATATTTTTTGAAATTTTCTCAAAATCTATGGGCTAACCCCTACAAAAATATTGAGTTTTTGGTAAATACTTTATATACTGAAGCCTATAATCTTTAGTGTTGTTTTAAAATTTCTACCATATTCTACATTTGTATTAATGTATGCTAAACTCTTTTTCATGGTAAATGAGCATCGTTCAATGTTTTTATCAATTAATTTAGTAAAACTTCATAATACCTCCTAAATCGATGGAATAACCACTATAAAATTATTATTTTCTTGATAAACGGAGAGCACAAAGGCTCCAAACCTCTTTGAACATCATCATATGTTAGTGCAGGATGCAACTAGGCATTAAAACAATATTGTCATATTTTTTGAAATTTTCTCAAAATCTATGGGCTAACCCCTACAAAAATATTGAGTTTTTGGTAAATACTTTATATACTGAAGCCTATAATCTTTAGTGTTGTTTTAAAATTTCTACCATATTCTACATTTGTATTAATGTATGCTAAACTCTTTTTCATGGTAAATGAGCATCGTTCAATTGTTTTTATCAATTAATTTAGTAAAACTTCATAATACCCCCTAAATCGATGGAATAACCACTATAAAATTATTATTTTCTTGATAAACGGAGAGCACAAAGGCTCCAAACCTCTTTGAACATCATCATATGTTAGTGCAGGATGCAACTAGGCATTAAAACAATATTGTCATATTTTTTGAAATTTTCTCAAAATCTATGGGCTAACCCCTACAAAAATATTGAGTTTTTGGTAAATACTTTATATACTGAAGCCTATAATCTTTAGTGTTGTTTTAAAATTTCTACCATATTCTACATTTGTATTAATGTATGCTAAACTCTTTTTCATGGTAAATGAGCATCGTTCAATTGTTTTTATCAATTAATTTAGTAAAACTTCATAATACCCCCTAAATCGATGGAATAACCACTATAAAATTATTATTTTCTTGATAAACGGAGAGCACAAAGGCTCCAAACCTCTTTGAACATCATCATATGTTAGTGCAGGATGCAACTAGGCATTAAAACAATATTGTCATATTTTTTGAAATTTTCTCAAAATCTATGGGCTAACCCCTACAAAAATATTGAGTTTTTGGTAAATACTTTATATACTGAAGCCTATAATCTTTAGTGTTGTTTTAAAATTTCTACCATATTCTACATTTGTATTAATGTATGCTAAACTCTTTTTCATGGTAAATGAGCATCGTTCAATTGTTTTTATCAATTAATTTAGTAAAACTTCATAATACTCCTAAATCGATGGAATAACCACTATAAAATTATTATTTTCTTGATAAACGGAGAGCACAAAGGCTCCAAACCTCTTTGAACATCATCATATGTTAGTGCAGGATGCAACTAGGCATTAAAACAATATTGTCATATTTTTTGAAATTTTCTCAAAATCTATGGGCTAACCCCTACAAAAATATTGAGTTTTTGGTAAATACTTTATATACTGAAGCCTATAATCTTTAGTGTTGTTTTAAAATTTCTACCATATTCTACATTTGTATTAATGTATGCTAAACTCTTTTTCATGGTAAATGAGCATCGTTCAATTGTTTTTATCAATTAATTTAGTAAAACTTCATAATACCTCCTAAATCGATGGAATAACCACTATAAAATTATTATTTTCTTGATAAACGGAGAGCACAAAGGCTCCAAACCTCTTTGAACATCATCATATGTTAGTGCAGGATGCAACTAGGCATTAAAACAATATTGTCATATTTTTTGAAATTTTCTCAAAATCTATGGGCTAACCCCTACAAAAATATTGAGTTTTTGGTAAATACTTTATATACTGAAGCCTATAATCTTTAGTGTTGTTTTAAAATTTCTACCATATTCTACATTTGTATTAATGTATGCTAAACTCTTTTTCATGGTAAATGAGCATCGTTCAATTGTTTTTATCAATTAATTTAGTAAAACTTCATAATACTCCTAAATCGATGGAATAACCACTATAAAATTATTATTTTCTTGATAAACGGAGAGCACAAAGGCTCCAAACCTCTTTGAACATCATCATATGTTAGTGCAGGATGCAACTAGGCATTAAAACAATATTGTCATATTTTTTGAAATTTTCTCAAAATCTATGGGCTAACCCCTACAAAAATATTGAGTTTTTGGTAAATACTTTATATACTGAAGCCTATAATCTTTAGTGTTGTTTTAAAATTTCTACCATATTCTACATTTGTATTAATGTATGCTAAACTCTTTTTCATGGTAAATGAGCATCGTTCAATTGTTTTTATCAATTAATTTAGTAAAACTTCATAATACCTCCTAAATCGATGGAATAACCACTATAAAATTATTATTTTCTTGATAAACGGAGAGCACAAAGGCTCCAAACCTCTTTGAACATCATCATATGTTAGTGCAGGATGCAACTAGGCATTAAAACAATATTGTCATATTTTTTGAAATTTTCTCAAAATCTATGGGCTAACCCCTACAAAAATATTGAGTTTTTGGTAAATACTTTATATACTGAAGCCTATAATCTTTAGTGTTGTTTTAAAATTTCTACCATATTCTACATTTGTATTAATGTATGCTAAACTCTTTTTCATGGTAAATGAGCATCGTTCAATTGTTTTTATCAATTAATTTAGTAAAACTTCATAATACTCCTAAATCGATGGAATAACCACTATAAAATTATTATTTTCTTGATAAACGGAGAGCACAAAGGCTCCAAACCTCTTTGAACATCATCATATGTTAGTGCAGGATGCAACTAGGCATTAAAACAATATTGTCATATTTTTTGAAATTTTCTCAAAATCTATGGGCTAACCCCTACAAAAATATTGAGTTTTTGGTAAATACTTTATATACTGAAGCCTATAATCTTTAGTGTTGTTTTAAAATTTCTACCATATTCTACATTTGTATTAATGTATGCTAAACTCTTTTTCATGGTAAATGAGCATCGTTCAATTGTTTTTATCAATTAATTTAGTAAAACTTCATAATACCTCCTAAATCGATGGAATAACCACTATAAAATTATTATTTTCTTGATAAACGGAGAGCACAAAGGCTCCAAACCTCTTTGAACATCATCATATGTTAGTGCAGGATGCAACTAGGCATTAAAACAATATTGTCATATTTTTTGAAATTTTCTCAAAATCTATGGGCTAACCCCTACAAAAATATTGAGTTTTTGGTAAATACTTTATATACTGAAGCCTATAATCTTTAGTGTTGTTTTAAAATTTCTACCATATTCTACATTTGTATTAATGTATGCTAAACTCTTTTTCATGGTAAATGAGCATCGTTCAATTGTTTTTATCAATTAATTTAGTAAAACTTCATAATACCCCCTAAATCGATGGAATAACCACTATAAAATTATTATTTTCTTGATAAACGGAGACACAAAGGCTCCAAACCTCTTTGAACATCATCATATGTTAGTGCAGGATGCAACTAGGCATTAAAACAATATTGTCATATTTTTTGAAATTTTCTCAAAATCTATGGGCTAACCCCTACAAAAATATTGAGTTTTTGGTAAATACTTTATATACTGAAGCCTATAATCTTTAGTGTTGTTTTAAAATTTCTACCATATTCTACATTTGTATTAATGTATGCTAAACTCTTTTTCATGGTAAATGAGCATCGTTCAATTGTTTTTATCAATTAATTTAGTAAAACTTCATAATACCCCCTAAATCGATGGAATAACCACTATAAAATTATTATTTTCTTGATAAACGGAGAGCACAAAGGCTCCAAACCTCTTTGAACATCATCATATGTTAGTGCAGGATGCAACTAGGCATTAAAACAATATTGTCATATTTTTTGAAATTTTCTCAAAATCTATGGGCTAACCCCTACAAAAATATTGAGTTTTTGGTAAATACTTTATATACTGAAGCCTATAATCTTTAGTGTTGTTTTAAAATTTCTACCATATTCTACATTTGTATTAATGTATGCTAAACTCTTTTTCATGGTAAATGAGCATCGTTCAATTGTTTTTATCAATTAATTTAGTAAAACTTCATAATACTCCTAAATCGATGGAATAACCACTATAAAATTATTATTTTCTTGATAAACGGAGAGCACAAAGGCTCCAAACCTCTTTGAACATCATCATATGTTAGTGCAGGATGCAACTAGGCATTAAAACAATATTGTCATATTTTTTGAAATTTTCTCAAAATCTATGGGCTAACCCCTACAAAAATATTGAGTTTTTGGTAAATACTTTATATACTGAAGCCTATAATCTTTAGTGTTGTTTTAAAATTTCTACCATATTCTACATTTGTATTAATGTATGCTAAACTCTTTTTCATGGTAAATGAGCATCGTTCAATTGTTTTTATCAATTAATTTAGTAAAACTTCATAATACCTCCTAAATCGATGGAATAACCACTATAAAATTATTATTTTCTTGATAAACGGAGAGCACAAAGGCTCCAAACCTCTTTGAACATCATCATATGTTAGTGCAGGATGCAACTAGGCATTAAAACAATATTGTCATATTTTTTGAAATTTTCTCAAAATCTATGGGCTAACCCCTACAAAAATATTGAGTTTTTGGTAAATACTTTATATACTGAAGCCTATAATCTTTAGTGTTGTTTTAAAATTTCTACCATATTCTACATTTGTATTAATGTATGCTAAACTCTTTTTCATGGTAAATGAGCATCGTTCAATTGTTTTTATCAATTAATTTAGTAAAACTTCATAATACTCCTAAATCGATGGAATAACCACTATAAAATTATTATTTTCTTGATAAACGGAGAGCACAAAGGCTCCAAACCTCTTTGAACATCATCATATGTTAGTGCAGGATGCAACTAGGCATTAAAACAATATTGTCATATTTTTTGAAATTTTCTCAAAATCTATGGGCTAACCCCTACAAAAATATTGAGTTTTTGGTAAATACTTTATATACTGAAGCCTATAATCTTTAGTGTTGTTTTAAAATTTCTACCATATTCTACATTTGTATTAATGTATGCTAAACTCTTTTTCATGGTAAATGAGCATCGTTCAATTGTTTTTATCAATTAATTTAGTAAAACTTCATAATACCCCTAAATCGATGGAATAACCACTATAAAATTATTATTTTCTTGATAAACGGAGAGCACAAAGGCTCCAAACCTCTTTGAACATCATCATATGTTAGTGCAGGATGCAACTAGGCATTAAAACAATATTGTCATATTTTTTGAAATTTTCTCAAAATCTATGGGCTAACCCCTACAAAAATATTGAGTTTTTGGTAAATACTTTATATACTGAAGCCTATAATCTTTAGTGTTGTTTTAAAATTTCTACCATATTCTACATTTGTATTAATGTATGCTAAACTCTTTTTCATGGTAAATGAGCATCGTTCAATTGTTTTTATCAATTAATTTAGTAAAACTTCATAATACTCCTAAATCGATGGAATAACCACTATAAAATTATTATTTTCTTGATAAACGGAGAGCACAAAGGCTCCAAACCTCTTTGAACATCATCATATGTTAGTGCAGGATGCAACTAGGCATTAAAACAATATTGTCATATTTTTTGAAATTTTCTCAAAATCTATGGGCTAACCCCTACAAAAATATTGAGTTTTTGGTAAATACTTTATATACTGAAGCCTATAATCTTTAGTGTTGTTTTAAAATTTCTACCATATTCTACATTTGTATTAATGTATGCTAAACTCTTTTTCATGGTAAATGAGCATCGTTCAATTGTTTTTATCAATTAATTTAGTAAAACTTCATAATACCTCCTAAATCGATGGAATAACCACTATAAAATTATTATTTTCTTGATAAACGGAGAGCACAAAGGCTCCAAACCTCTTTGAACATCATCATATGTTAGTGCAGGATGCAACTAGGCATTAAAACAATATTGTCATATTTTTTGAAATTTTCTCAAAATCTATGGGCTAACCCCTACAAAAATATTGAGTTTTTGGTAAATACTTTATATACTGAAGCCTATAATCTTTAGTGTTGTTTTAAAATTTCTACCATATTCTACATTTGTATTAATGTATGCTAAACTCTTTTTCATGGTAAATGAGCATCGTTCAATTGTTTTTATCAATTAATTTAGTAAAACTTCATAATACCCCCTAAATCGATGGAATAACCACTATAAAATTATTATTTTCTTGATAAACGGAGAGCACAAAGGCTCCAAACCTCTTTGAACATCATCATATGTTAGTGCAGGATGCAACTAGGCATTAAAACAATATTGTCATATTTTTTGAAATTTTCTCAAAATCTATGGGCTAACCCCTACAAAAATATTGAGTTTTTGGTAAATACTTTATATACTGAAGCCTATAATCTTTAGTGTTGTTTTAAAATTTCTACCATATTCTACATTTGTATTAATGTATGCTAAACTCTTTTTCATGGTAAATGAGCATCGTTCAATTGTTTTTATCAATTAATTTAGTAAAACTTCATAATACCTCCTAAATCGATGGAATAACCACTATAAAATTATTATTTTCTTGATAAACGGAGAGCACAAAGGCTCCAAACCTCTTTGAACATCATCATATGTTAGTGCAGGATGCAACTAGGCATTAAAACAATATTGTCATATTTTTTGAAATTTTCTCAAAATCTATGGGCTAACCCCTACAAAAATATTGAGTTTTTGGTAAATACTTTATATACTGAAGCCTATAATCTTTAGTGTTGTTTTAAAATTTCTACCATATTCTACATTTGTATTAATGTATGCTAAACTCTTTTTCATGGTAAATGAGCATCGTTCAATTGTTTTTATCAATTAATTTAGTAAAACTTCATAATACTCCCTAAATCGATGGAATAACCACTATAAAATTATTATTTTCTTGATAAACGGAGAGCACAAAGGCTCCAAACCTCTTTGAACATCATCATATGTTAGTGCAGGATGCAACTAGGCATTAAAACAATATTGTCATATTTTTTGAAATTTTCTCAAAATCTATGGGCTAACCCCTACAAAAATATTGAGTTTTTGGTAAATACTTTATATACTGAAGCCTATAATCTTTAGTGTTGTTTTAAAATTTCTACCATATTCTACATTTGTATTAATGTATGCTAAACTCTTTTTCATGGTAAATGAGCATCGTTCAATTGTTTTTATCAATTAATTTAGTAAAACTTCATAATACCTCCTAAATCGATGGAATAACCACTATAAAATTATTATTTTCTTGATAAACGGAGAGCACAAAGGCTCCAAACCTCTTTGAACATCATCATATGTTAGTGCAGGATGCAACTAGGCATTAAAACAATATTGTCATATTTTTTGAAATTTTCTCAAAATCTATGGGCTAACCCCTACAAAAATATTGAGTTTTTGGTAAATACTTTATATACTGAAGCCTATAATCTTTAGTGTTGTTTTAAAATTTCTACCATATTCTACATTTGTATTAATGTATGCTAAACTCTTTTTCATGGTAAATGAGCATCGTTCAATTGTTTTTATCAATTAATTTAGTAAAACTTCATAATACTCCTAAATCGATGGAATAACCACTATAAAATTATTATTTTCTTGATAAACGGAGAGCACAAAGGCTCCAAACCTCTTTGAACATCATCATATGTTAGTGCAGGATGCAACTAGGCATTAAAACAATATTGTCATATTTTTTGAAATTTTCTCAAAATCTATGGGCTAACCCCTACAAAAATATTGAGTTTTTGGTAAATACTTTATATACTGAAGCCTATAATCTTTAGTGTTGTTTTAAAATTTCTACCATATTCTACATTTGTATTAATGTATGCTAAACTCTTTTTCATGGTAAATGAGCATCGTTCAATTGTTTTTATCAATTAATTTAGTAAAACTTCATAATACCTCCTAAATCGATGGAATAACCACTATAAAATTATTATTTTCTTGATAAACGGAGAGCACAAAGGCTCCAAACCTCTTTGAACATCATCATATGTTAGTGCAGGATGCAACTAGGCATTAAAACAATATTGTCATATTTTTTGAAATTTTCTCAAAATCTATGGGCTAACCCCTACAAAAATATTGAGTTTTTGGTAAATACTTTATATACTGAAGCCTATAATCTTTAGTGTTGTTTTAAAATTTCTACCATATTCTACATTTGTATTAATGTATGCTAAACTCTTTTTCATGGTAAATGAGCATCGTTCAATTGTTTTTATCAATTAATTTAGTAAAACTTCATAATACCTCCTAAATCGATGGAATAACCACTATAAAATTATTATTTTCTTGATAAACGGAGAGCACAAAGGCTCCAAACCTCTTTGAACATCATCATATGTTAGTGCAGGATGCAACTAGGCATTAAAACAATATTGTCATATTTTTTGAAATTTTCTCAAAATCTATGGGCTAACCCCTACAAAAATATTGAGTTTTTGGTAAATACTTTATATACTGAAGCCTATAATCTTTAGTGTTGTTTTAAAATTTCTACCATATTCTACATTTGTATTAATGTATGCTAAACTCTTTTTCATGGTAAATGAGCATCGTTCAATGTTTTTATCAATTAATTTAGTAAAACTTCATAATACCTCCTAAATCGATGGAATAACCACTATAAAATTATTATTTTCTTGATAAACGGAGAGCACAAAGGCTCCAAACCTCTTTGAACATCATCATATGTTAGTGCAGGATGCAACTAGGCATTAAAACAATATTGTCATATTTTTTGAAATTTTCTCAAAATCTATGGGCTAACCCCTACAAAAATATTGAGTTTTTGGTAAATACTTTATATACTGAAGCCTATAATCTTTAGTGTTGTTTTAAAATTTCTACCATATTCTACATTTGTATTAATGTATGCTAAACTCTTTTTCATGGTAAATGAGCATCGTTCAATTGTTTTTATCAATTAATTTAGTAAAACTTCATAATACCTCCTAAATCGATGGAATAACCACTATAAAATTATTATTTTCTTGATAAACGGAGAGCACAAAGGCTCCAAACCTCTTTGAACATCATCATATGTTAGTGCAGGATGCAACTAGGCATTAAAACAATATTGTCATATTTTTTGAAATTTTCTCAAAATCTATGGGCTAACCCCTACAAAAATATTGAGTTTTTGGTAAATACTTTATATACTGAAGCCTATAATCTTTAGTGTTGTTTTAAAATTTCTACCATATTCTACATTTGTATTAATGTATGCTAAACTCTTTTTCATGGAAAATGAGCATCGTTCAATGTTTTTATCAATTAATTTAGTAAAACTTCATAATACCTCCTAAATCGATGGAATAACCACTATAAAATTATTATTTTCTTGATAAACGGAGAGCACAAAGGCTCCAAACCTCTTTGAACATCATCATATGTTAGTGCAGGATGCAACTAGGCATTAAAACAATATTGTCATATTTTTTGAAATTTTCTCAAAATCTATGGGCTAACCCCTACAAAAATATTGAGTTTTTGGTAAATACTTTATATACTGAAGCCTATAATCTTTAGTGTTGTTTTAAAATTTCTACCATATTCTACATTTGTATTAATGTATGCTAAACTCTTTTTCATGGTAAATGAGCATCGTTCAATTGTTTTTATCAATTAATTTAGTAAAACTTCATAATACTCCTAAATCGATGGAATAACCACTATAAAATTATTATTTTCTTGATAAACGGAGCGCACAAAGGCTCCAAACCTCTTTGAACATCATCATATGTTAGTGCAGGATGCAACTAGGCATTAAAACAATATTGTCATATTTTTTGAAATTTTCTCAAAATCTATGGGCTAACCCCTACAAAAATATTGAGTTTTTGGTAAATACTTTATATACTGAAGCCTATAATCTTTAGTGTTGTTTTAAAATTTCTACCATATTCTACATTTGTATTAATGTATGCTAAACTCTTTTTCATGGTAAATGAGCATCGTTCAATTGTTTTTATCAATTAATTTAGTAAAACTTCATAATACCTCCTAAATCGATGGAATAACCACTATAAAATTATTATTTTCTTGATAAACGGAGAGCACAAAGGCTCCAAACCTCTTTGAACATCATCATATGTTAGTGCAGGATGCAACTAGGCATTAAAACAATATTGTCATATTTTTTGAAATTTTCTCAAAATCTATGGGCTAACCCCTACAAAAATATTGAGTTTTTGGTAAATACTTTATATACTGAAGCCTATAATCTTTAGTGTTGTTTTAAAATTTCTACCATATTCTACATTTGTATTAATGTATGCTAAACTCTTTTTCATGGTAAATGAGCATCGTTCAATTGTTTTTATCAATTAATTTAGTAAAACTTCATAATACCTCCTAAATCGATGGAATAACCACTATAAAATTATTATTTTCTTGATAAACGGAGAGCACAAAGGCTCCAAACCTCTTTGAACATCATCATATGTTAGTGCAGGATGCAACTAGGCATTAAAACAATATTGTCATATTTTTTGAAATTTTCTCAAAATCTATGGGCTAACCCCTACAAAAATATTGAGTTTTTGGTAAATACTTTATATACTGAAGCCTATAATCTTTAGTGTTGTTTTAAAATTTCTACCATATTCTACATTTGTATTAATGTATGCTAAACTCTTTTTCATGGTAAATGAGCATCGTTCAATTGTTTTTATCAATTAATTTAGTAAAACTTCATAATACCCCCTAAATCGATGGAATAACCACTATAAAATTATTATTTTCTTGATAAACGGAGAGCACAAAGGCTCCAAACCTCTTTGAACATCATCATATGTTAGTGCAGGATGCAACTAGGCATTAAAACAATATTGTCATATTTTTTGAAATTTTCTCAAAATCTATGGGCTAACCCCTACAAAAATATTGAGTTTTTGGTAAATACTTTATATACTGAAGCCTATAATCTTTAGTGTTGTTTTAAAATTTCTACCATATTCTACATTTGTATTAATGTATGCTAAACTCTTTTTCATGGTAAATGAGCATCGTTCAATTGTTTTTATCAATTAATTTAGTAAAACTTCATAATACCCCCTAAATCGATGGAATAACCACTATAAAATTATTATTTTCTTGATAAACGGAGAGCACAAAGGCTCCAAACCTCTTTGAACATCATCATATGTTAGTGCAGGATGCAACTAGGCATTAAAACAATATTGTCATATTTTTTGAAATTTTCTCAAAATCTATGGGCTAACCCCTACAAAAATATTGAGTTTTTGGTAAATACTTTATATACTGAAGCCTATAATCTTTAGTGTTGTTTTAAAATTTCTACCATATTCTACATTTGTATTAATGTATGCTAAACTCTTTTCATGGTAAATGAGCATCGTTCAATTGTTTTTATCAATTAATTTAGTAAAACTTCATAATACCTCCTAAATCGATGGAATAACCACTATAAAATTATTATTTTCTTGATAAACGGAGACGACAAAGGCTCCAAACCTCTTTGAACATCATCATATGTTAGTGCAGGATGCAACTAGGCATTAAAACAATATTGTCATATTTTTTGAAATTTTCTCAAAATCTATGGGCTAACCCCTACAAAAATATTGAGTTTTTGGTAAATACTTTATATACTGAAGCCTATAATCTTTAGTGTTGTTTTAAAATTTCTACCATATTCTACATTTGTATTAATGTATGCTAAACTCTTTTTCATGGTAAATGAGCATCGTTCAATTGTTTTTATCAATTAATTTAGTAAAACTTCATAATACCCCTAAATCGATGGAATAACCACTATAAAATTATTATTTTCTTGATAAACGGAGAGCACAAAGGCTCCAAACCTCTTTGAACATCATCATATGTTAGTGCAGGATGCAACTAGGCATTAAAACAATATTGTCATATTTTTTGAAATTTTCTCAAAATCTATGGGCTAACCCCTACAAAAATATTGAGTTTTTGGTAAATACTTTATATACTGAAGCCTATAATCTTTAGTGTTGTTTTAAAATTTCTACCATATTCTACATTTGTATTAATGTATGCTAAACTCTTTTTCATGGTAAATGAGCATCGTTCAATTGTTTTTATCAATTAATTTAGTAAAACTTCATAATACCTCCTAAATCGATGGAATAACCACTATAAAATTATTATTTTCTTGATAAACGGAGACGACAAAGGCTCCAAACCTCTTTGAACATCATCATATGTTAGTGCAGGATGCAACTAGGCATTAAAACAATATTGTCATATTTTTTGAAATTTTCTCAAAATCTATGGGCTAACCCCTTATATTGAGTTTTTCGTAAATACTTTATATACTGAAGCCTATAATCTTTAGTGTTGTTTTAAAATTTCTACCATATTCTACATTTGTATTAATGTATGCTAAACTCTTTTTCATGGTAAATGAGCATCGTTCAATTGTTTTTATCAAATAATTTAGTAAAACTTCATAATACTCCTAAATCGATGGAATAACCACTATAAATTATTATTTCTTGATAAACGGAGACGACAAAGGCTCCAAACCTCTTTGAACATCATCATATGTTAGTGCAGGATGCAACTAGGCATTAAAACAATATTGTCATATTTTTTGAAATTTTCTCAAAATCTATGGGCTAACCCCTACAAAAATATTGAGTTTTTGGTAAATACTTTATATACTGAAGCCTATAATCTTTAGTGTTGTTTTAAAATTTCTACCATATTCTACATTTGTATTAATGTATGCTAAACTCTTTTTCATGGTAAATGAGCATCGTTCAATTGTTTTTATCAATTAATTTAGTAAAACTTCATAATACCCCTAAATCGATGGAATAACCACTATAAAATTATTATTTTCTTGATAAACGGAGAGCACAAAGGCTCCAAACCTCTTTGAACATCATCATATGTTAGTGCAGGATGCAACTAGGCATTAAAACAATATTGTCATATTTTTGAAATTTTCTCAAAATCTATGGGCTAACCCCTACAAAAATATTGAGTTTTTGGTAAATACTTTATATACTGAAGCCTATAATCTTTAGTGTTGTTTTAAAATTTCTACCATATTCTACATTTGTATTAATGTATGCTAAACTCTTTTTCATGGTAAATGAGCATCGTTCAATGTTTTTATCAAATAATTTAGTAAAACTTCATAATACTCCCTAAATCGATGGAATAACCACTATAAAATTATTATTTTCTTGATAAACGGAGACGACAAAGGCTCCAAACCTCTTTGAACATCATCATATGTTAGTGCAGGATGCAACTAGGCATTAAAACAATATTGTCATATTTTTGAAATTTTCTCAAAATCTATGGGCTAACCCCTACAAAAATATTGAGTTTTTGGTAAATACTTTATATACTGAAGCCTATAATCTTTAGTGTTTTTTTAAATTTCTACCATATTCTACATTTGTATTAATGTATGCTAAACTCTTTTTCATGGTAAATGAGCATCGTTCAATTGTTTTTATCAATTAATTTAGTAAAACTTCATAATACCCCCTAAATCGATGGAATAACCACTATAAAATTATTATTTTCTTGATAAACGGAGAGCACAAAGGCTCCAAACCTCTTTGAACATCATCATATGTTAGTGCAGGATGCAACTAGGCATTAAAACAATATTGTCATATTTTTTGAAATTTTCTCAAAATCTATGGGCTAACCCCTACAAAAATATTGAGTTTTTGGTAAATACTTTATATACTGAAGCCTATAATCTTTAGTGTTGTTTTAAAATTTCTACCATATTCTACATTTGTATTAATGTATGCTAAACTCTTTTTCATGGTAAATGAGCATCTTTCAATTGTTTTTATCAAATAATTTAATAAAACTTCATAATACTCCCTAAATCGATGGAATAACCACTATAAAGTTATTATTTTCTAGACGAAAAAGGCTCCAAACCTCTTTGAACATCATCATATGTTAGTGCAGGATGCAACTAGGCATTAAAACAATATTGTCATATTTTTTGAAATTTTCTCAAAATCTATGGGCTAACCCCTACAAAAATATTGAGTTTTTGGTAAATACTTTATATACTGAAGCCTATAATCTTTAGTGTTGTTTTAAAATTTCTACCATATTCTACATTTGTATTAATGTATGCTAAACTCTTTTTCATGGTAAATGAGCATCGTTCAATTGTTTTTATCAATTAATTTAGTAAAACTTCATAATACCTCCTAAATCGATGGAATAACCACTATAAAATTATTATTTTCTTGATAAACGGAGACGACAAAGGCTCCAAACCTCTTTGAACATCATCATATGTTAGTGCAGGATGCAACTAGGCATTAAAACAATATTGTCATATTTTTTGAAATTTTCTCAAAATCTATGGGCTAACCCCTACAAAAATATTGAGTTTTTGGTAAATAATTTATATACTGAAGCCTATAATCTTTAGTGTTGTTTTAAAATTTCTACCATATTCTACATTTGTATTAATGTATGCTAAACTCTTTTTCATGGTAAATGAGCATCGTTCAATTGTTTTTATCAATTAATTTAGTAAAACTTCATAATACCTCCTAAATCGATGGAATAACCACTATAAAATTATTATTTTCTTGATAAACGGAGACGACAAAGGCTCCAAACCTCTTTGAACATCATCATATGTTAGTGCAGGATGCAACTAGGCATTAAAACAATATTGTCATATTTTTTGAAATTTTCTCAAAATCTATGGGCTAACCCCTACAAAAATATTGAGTTTTTGGTAAATACTTTATATACTGAAGCCTATAATCTTTAGTGTTGTTTTAAAATTTCCATCATATTCTACATTTGTATTAATGTATGTTAAACTCTTTTTCATGGTAAATGAGCATCGTTCAATTTTTTTTATCAACTAATTTTGTAAAACTTATAATACCTCATAAATCGATGGTATAACCAATTTAAAATTATTATTTTCTTGATAAACGGAGAGTACAAAGGCTCCAAACCTCTTTGAACATCATCATATGTTAGTGCAGGATGCAACTAGGCATTAAAACTATATTTTCATATTTTTTGAAATTTTCTCAAAATCTATGGGCTATAACCCCTACAAATATATTGAGTTTTTGGTAAATACTTTATATACTGAAGCCTATAATCTTTAGTGTTGCTTTAAAATTTCTACCATAATTTACATTTGTATTAATGTATGCTAAACTCTTTTTCATGGTAAATGAGCATCTTTCAATAGTTTTTATAAAATAATTTAATAAAACTTCATAATACTCCTTAAATCGATGGAATAACCACTATAAAGTTATTATTTTCTTGATAAACGGAGACGACAAAGGCTCCAAACCTCTTTGAACATCATCATATGTTAGTGCAGGATGCAACTAGGCATTAAAACAATATTGTCATATTTTTTGAAATTTTCTCAAAATCTATGGGCTAACCCCTACAAAAA
The DNA here is from genome assembly GCF_020379485.1 of Brassica napus. Classification (NCBI taxonomy): domain Eukaryota; kingdom Viridiplantae; phylum Streptophyta; class Magnoliopsida; order Brassicales; family Brassicaceae; genus Brassica; species Brassica napus. The sequence goes on along the minus strand of NW_026013919.1, from coordinate 29,496 downwards.
TATTGAGTTTTTGGTAAATACTTTATATACTGAAGCCTATAATCTTTGGTGTTGTTTTAAAATTTCCACCATATTCTACATTTGTATTAATGTATGCTAAACTCTTTTTTATGGTAAATGAGCATCATTCAATTATTTTTATCAATTAATTTAGTAAAACTTCATAATACCCCCTAAATCGATGGAATAACAACTATAAAATTATTATTTTCTTGATAAACGGAGAGCACAAAGGCTCCAAACCTCTTTGAACATCATCATATGTTAGTGCAGGATGCAACTAGACACTAAAACAATATTGTCATATTTTTTAAAATTTTCTCAAAATCTATGGGCTAACCCCTACAAAAATATTGAGTTTTTGGTAAATATTTTATATACTGAAGCCTAGAATCTTTAGTGTTGTTTTAAAATTTCTACCATATTCTAAATTTGTATTAATGTATACTAAACTCTTTTTCATGGTAAATGAGCATCGTTCAATTGTTTTTATCAATTAATTTAGTAAAACTTCATAATACCCCCTAAATCGATGGAATTACCAATATAAAATTATTATTTTCTTGATAAACGGAGAGCACAAAGGCTCCAAATCTCTTTGAACATCATCATATGTTAGTGCAAGATGAAACTAGGCATTAAAACAATATTGTCATATTTTTTGAAATTTTCTCAAAATCTGTAGGCTAATATTGGGTTTTTGGTAAATACTTTATATACTGAATCCTATAATCGTTAGTGTTGTTTTAAAATTTTTACATATTCTACATTTTTATTAATGTATTCTAAACTCTTTTTCATGGTAAATGAGCATCTTTCAATATTTTTTATCAAATAATTTAATAAAACTTCATAATACTCCCTAAATCGATGGAATAACCACTATAAAGTTATTATTTTCTTGATAAACGGAGACGACAAAGGCTCCAAACCTCTTTGAACATCATCATATGTTAGTGCAGGATGCAACTAGGCATTAAAACAATATTGTCATATTTTTTGAAATTTTCTCAAAATCTATGGGCTAACCCCTACAAAAATATTGAGTTTTTGGTAAAATACTTTATATACTGAAGCCTATAATCTTTAGTGTTGTTTTAAAATTTCCACCATATTCTATATTTGTATTAATGTATGCTAAACTCTTTTTCATGGTAAATGAGCATCTTTCAATTGTTTTTATCAATTAATTTAGTAAAACTTCATATTACCCCCTAAATCGATGGAATAACAACTATAAAATTATTATTTTCTTGATAAACGGAGAGCACAAAGGCTCCAAACCTCTTTGAACATCATCATTTGTTAGTGCAGGATGCAACTAGGCATTAAAACAATATTGTCATATTTTTGGAAATTTTCTCAAAATCTATAGGCTAACCCCTACAAAAATATTGAGTTTTTGGTAAATACTTTATATACTGAATCCTATAATCTTTAGTGTTGTTTTAAAATTTCTACATCTTCTACATTTGTATTAATGTATGCTAAACTCTTTTTCATGGTAAATGAGCATCTTTCAATAGTTTTTATAAAATAATTTAGTAAAACTTCATAGTACTCCCTAAATCGATGGAATAACCACTATAAAGTTATTATTTTCCAGATAAACGGAGACGACAAAGGTTCCATCATGCACTAACATATGATGATGTTCAAAGAGGTTTGGAGCCTTTGTCGTCTCCGTTTATCTGGAAAATAATAACTTTATAGTGGTTATTCCATCGATTTAGGGAGTACTATGAAGTTTTACTAAATTATTTTATAAAAACTATTGAAAGATGTTCATTTACCATGAAAAAGAGTTTAGCATACATTAATACAAATGTAGAATATGTAGAAATTTTAAAACTTCTACATTTTAGTGGTCTCAAGGTTGATTAATTTTCACTTATCGACTTTACAAACCGAAAAAAAACTTTATTTCTTGTTTTGACGTTTCAGCTCATAGTATACTTACTTATCTCAAGTTTGGTCTCGACCATAAAGACTTTCTATATTTTGGTTACTAAAGTTAGTACGTATATTTACCAATGCCACTAATGGGATCGATTGGGAAATGTTGCACGTCTGAAAAAATATTAAAATATATTCAAGCGAAAGACATTTCATATCAAATAAGATTAATAAATATTTGATCTAATACGTTGTTTTACCTGACTGCTCGTTAAAGCTACTAGTGGCATTCCGGCGCTACGCGCCGGGTTCATCGCCGGGTTCGTATGTTTTAGTTTCTAATGAATTTAAAATTTGTTTTGATCCATATGATAATTGATTAGTGATAGTAGTGTATTACTTTATTTTGAAATATGTCAAAGAAGATGTGTTTGTTTTGTGATTATGTTGTATGACTTTGATATTTGTGTTATTCACATGGAAAATTTTCATGTTTACCATTTTTTTGGTATAATTATTCATGTTTACTACTAATAAAGATACATCTTGAAAAATATGTTCTTTATTAAGAGTCAAAAGACTCTTATACATTTATTTTCTCTATATATAATAAATAAATAAATAAATTTATGTTTCAAATTATACTTTTAAAATTCGAACTTATTTTTTTGAATTTTTGAAAACTGAAATGATTTTTGAAACTATTTTCTAAAAGTTTTTTATATTATTTAAGTATTTATTTATATATTTATTAGAATCCTAAATTTCACACTCCAAAAACTCTACCCCATCCACTATAAACTCCAAGTCTAGATTAGTTAACTCTATGGTTATAAATGTCTTTTTTTTTCCTTTTTAAAAATGAAGGTAAAAATAATTAGTGTAAATATGAAAAGTGGCATTATGAATATGGTGTATTTGACAATTTTCCTATTCACATTGTATTTCGTTTTGCTGATATTGTGTTTTTTAAATTTCATTTTTAGTTTTAATGTGTTACAATTATTTCTATATTTATTTGGTTTGTTTTAAACTTTCTGCAACCATTTGTTCTCAAATTATCTCATTTTAACTACTGTAATTCATTAATATTGCATTGTTTATTCTTGAAATTTATACATTTTAGGTTATATTATGGTATTGGCCTTTATTATGTATTTTTATCTAATTTTAAATTTTATTTGTTATTTTGCTAATTTATAATAAGAAATAGGTAGGGGTGGAAATATTCTAAATGTATAAAATTATTTATAGTTAATACCAATATTTTATAAATAAAAACATATATTAAATTTGAAATTAATTTTCTTTTAATTATTATGAGGCTCGATATATTGATATTAATTCTCTATTTATCTTTATATATATGATTTTGTATCTCTTGACATAATCTTTGTCCTAACTTTCATCAATTCTGGTATCTTAGGCTTTACATGAAAATGTAGTAATTTTCTGAAAACCATTTTTCTACCTGGCATTTAGTCACTATAATCACTGATTTGTTGTCATGATTTTTATTTAAGAAATGGGAGTCTGAGTGTTCAAAGAAACCGTATAATACCAACGCATGCAACGAACCCATTTATATGCGGAGCTACGGTGGAGGATGCTAATTCCACTTTAATGCGAGATAGTAGAAGTAGTGATGGAGAACTCGTAAATGCTTGGATTAATGGATAAATTGGTATTTATAATAGAGAAAACATTTAAAGAGCATAAATGATTGATAGGAGCTTGCAGTAACGGGGTTGAAGACGAAGTGGAAGAGACGGGAAGATGAACTCTAGATGCTTCAGACAAAGTTAGAGCTAGGCAATATTGGACTTGATATGGGTCGTACGTAAATGTAGGGACAGCCCAAAAGGAAGTCTAGTTTCGAGCTTCATTTTTCGGAAGCAGTAGTGACATGGCAAAAATGTTATCTCTTATTGGCTGATTATTTTTGGTGACGTGGCAGCTTCACCATTGAGTATATAGGGCTTTTAGTATAGTATAGATTTTTCCGCTGTAATTACAAAACTCTTCTACAAGTCAGACCATCTTCATGTAACATCATTTTCATCTTCTATTGGTGGATTAAACTTATTCGTCTAAATAAAAATAAAAATAAAAATGTGGATGGATGTCCAACTATAGCCAACACAAAACTAATGTTCATCTTCAAATGTCTCCACACAAAACTACAATCTGTCTGAGATCTTCAATGAAAAGCAACAAAAGAAAACGGATTAACTTAGATTTGACAGAACATAGGACTCTCGACATGATCAAAATAGACTTCCATGTAATAAGAAAGACTTCCAAATTCTCTAACCACAACTTTTTGGGCTTTGTTTTCCTTGAGATTGTAACTGATGAAAAAGAATGGGGCCTTATTTTGGGAAGAGAAAGGTGAGAATATAAGCTCACCAGTACTAACTGTACCCCTGAACCTGAATCCATGGTTTTTTCCAGCTAATTCTCTCAAAAAAGGAACACAAATCGAAACTTTAGACCATTCTTGCTTACTGGCATCTTCTAGAACCCACAAGTGAACTTCAGTGTAGTTACCGGTAGGCCACCTAGTTGTAGCTACCTTTCCAGTGTAGTTCACTAGACAATGGATATCCTCAGGCAACTTAACGACATTAAACTCTTCAGATATCAGATCGAAGCTTATCAAGGCTCCTTCATTTTTTATCCAAGCATAATAATACAGTACCCCATTTAAACATATCCCTTTATTAGTAAGGTAAGAAGGAGTAGGAGGAAGATGAGGATGCTTACACTCAACCATTCTCCATTTTTGTTGGGCAACTCCTAGAGTGTACACTTGATGATCTTTGGCCACAACTTGTGATTCGCGTTCTTGACGACCTCGTAGTACTGTCAGGCACAACACTTTGTATGCATCATTCACTGGATCATACCCAAAAAAGGATAACACACCTCTTCTTCTAGTTTTGAGTCTAGGCAACGTTACGACTTGGCCCGTGGTAGGGTTTCCTATCATCACTCTAGAATCCATTTGACGGCAGATCAAACCGCGGATTGGGGGAGAAAAAGCATGCACATGGTTCTTCTTCTCCTTCTTCTCTGGAGTTATGTTTACCCTATGACTGTCAGAAGATGGATCAACCTGGGAACATGAATGTAAGAACTGCACTGTCATGCCGGAGCTGAAAACTGTGAAAAGAAGCCGAGGTGGAGATCGAGCCTGCAGGTACTGACTGATAAAATATTTGCCGCTGATTATGGATAACCATTTTTTTGAAACGAAGACAAGACCAGCTACAGATTTGGTCGGAACTTTCAGGAGAATCTCTACGATTAGATCTAGAGGAATAATCGAAAACGGGTCGTTTTCATCTTCCTTCAACGTAAGACATTGTATCGTCTCCTTCCTCTTCACCCTCTTCATGGTTCTATATCTCTTTAAGACCTAAAACAAAACGAAACCCTAGTAATAAATAGTTTCGTCAACATTACCGGTTTCACCAAGGCGGTTCGTATTAATTAAGCTCATAAACCGCAAAACTGTATTTCCGGTTAATGAAATTCAATTTCGGGTACGAGTATATATCGTATAGCACAACCGGGCCAACATGTGGGTTTCGCATTCTCATGTGGCTTCGTTTCTAAACGCAATTTTTATCACCTCTTCTAATGTCGTTTCGATCCCTAAGTAGTGAGACTGTAACCTATTTGTTCCAGTTTTACGATAAGTCGTCAGAATCAGCCCTTGCTGAGTGATGTTAATTTGTTTTGTTTCTTGAGTACATGCTGAGTTGCGTTTGGCATGATTTTAAAAATCTCAACCAGACTGAAGCAGTTTTTGTATTGACTTAGGAGAGACGTATTTGCTGAGCCACTAATCATCACAGCTTGCGAGTTTTTGGAGCAGAATGCCTCAAACTTCTCCCTTCTCCCTTGTCGCCTTGCCTTTTCTTGATTCTAACTATTAAAGATCTTCAAGTAGTAAAATAGACATATTATAAGTTTTGTTGGAATGCTTTTTCCCATGTATAAGTAAACTTTAATTGAATTTTTTTATGCCAGGCCTTGTTTTAAATTGTAAGAAAGGAGAATCAAAGTTTAAGCCACTTTACAACCCTTTTCTTTGCACCCTGTCCTTTGGAAGCGAATGTAACTGCTACGATATGACTCATCTTCAAATTACTGTCTGTTGCTTTTCCCATTCGTTTTGTTCCATTCTTCTTAGATTCAGACCGGATCTTTCCTGTCCTTTTGACCAAGAGCTGTATCAAAACTGTGACTCTAAGGATGGCACACTCGCTAGAGAAAGTTATTTGTGTAATTTCTATTTGTCTTGCCATAATATGGTTTATGACAAAATAGTAGCACAAGTATTGCATACCTTTTGATTCTGTCATCTTGTGTATCGAAAGGGAGACCTTCACCCTGCCTCTATGCGATCAGAAAGTTGGTTGATCGTTCCCATTTGCAGGGTTCAATTTATGTTAAAGGACTCTTTGCAGGCTGTTGTAACCAACCATCTGGTGGTTAGAGGTAGCTATCGGAGCTTGAGCTTGATGGAACATCGTGAAAGATTTGGGGCAGTACATTTTCATTCTTGAAGGTCGTTCTATAACTGATTTTGTGAATTCCACTGAAGGTAATCTTGACGACTTGACATTAGTATTGCACTCTGTGAAACAGAACGATAGAGGAATGTCTATCATCTGTAGACATAGTATCTCTACCCCTGGCTGCTGTAGATGTGCCTGTCGAAGTTAAGCGATTGTTGCAGCTGCTGGTTAAAGTCTTTGACCAGTTAGCTACTAATGATGTATCAAATAAGTAAGAAAAAAAAAAAAGATGTATCAAATAAGTTTTGTGGATACGGTAGTGTCGGAGGTCTCGTCTTATGTCGCAGACAATGTAGATTTCTCTTTAAAGAATAAACTTTTATTTTTGTTTGGTCATGATGTTCAACCACTATTGCTCTGCTGTTGCTTGGAGTTGTTGAGCAGGCTACTCGCGGCATGCCGTTGGGTGTGAGGGGTTTTTATACAAAGCCACAAGTAAACTAAGTGCTTCATGGGCCATGTCCATTTTCCAACTCTGAACTGACTCTCACATGTTGGCACTTCTGAAGGTAAATCACTTGTTTTAAATTAGTCTTTAGTTTTACCTTAAGCACTGTCTTAATTGCTAAAACTTTTTTCTACCGTGTTGCGTGGCATGGGCTTATCTCTCCCACTTCACATTGATCAGGAGCACTTCTCTCAATACCTGGATTGCATTCTGAACTTGGAGACATTAGCCATGTTCGTTTGGTTGCCGCAGGTTTCGGCGGCAGCGGCAGCGGCAGCGTCAATGAAGACAGTTGTTGTTCGTTTCGTAGACGCTGACGCTGCCGCTGCCGCATATCATATCGCGACCGCAGGTTTTATCGGCGTCAGCCGCAGGACGCAGAGTTCGGACGCTGCCGCTGCCGCCGGTTCCTGCGTCAACGAAACGAACAAAAGTTGACGCAGAATGTTGACGCTGCCGCTGCCGCCGGTACCTGCGGCAACCAAACGAACAACCCTATTATGGATGTCTTTACTGATATCGCAATGGTTACGGGAATCATTACTCTTTCACTTATGTCTTCTCGCGCAGGTATTTTTATTTAGCCCACACTTGATCATTATGTGCGTTATAGTTTTAATATAGCCTGTTAGCTTATGTTTTCCAGGATTGAGCGTTTTGCTACATCATTCACAACTGACAGCTACAATAATAATACAATCTCTAAAGGGATCTGCCTATGTTTGTTTTTGTCTTCTTTTGATTTAAACTTGAAGCCGTTCTGCAAGTGCAGGTCTGACTGTGGGCGCGAAGCTTTATTGACATTAGGTGTTTTCCCAGAGGTATGAATGTCGAACCAGGAAAAGTAATAAATAATATATGATAAAATTTGCCTGTCATTAACTGTTTTGCTTTTGGATTTGATAAGTGGTAAAACATTTCACGGTGAAGAAACAACACACATTCAATTTGTTTGAATGATCACGAAACTAAACCGTTAGTTATAATTAATGGGTACTTCTTGGGAGATTCGTGAGTAAAGCGTTGTATCTTTAGTCCCCAGTTGTGGGTAAAGCGTTGTAATTTTTCGAGAAAAGACATACTTAGCACACCACATCTTGCCGATTTGGTGGAGGACCAAAAATTGTTTTGAACTGTGAAGATATATATTGTAAATGTTTTCATAATTATATTCAGTTGCCCTGAAGGTTCTGAGGAAATTTGTTAGATCTCATTTGACTTCATCGCTTTGTGAGATTCATTCGGTAGTTTTTTGGCTGACCATTACAATTCCTTGGGGGACTTTATCTTAACATGGCAAAAGGGAAGCCTGATATGGTAAACCAGTGTATATTCTGTGCTGTCATTTAATTATTTTTGGTGCACCCTGATACGGTTTTGAGTATCAAAACCAGTAAGAGCAAAGAACAAGTTGAAATATGATTATATTGATTGTAGAAATTGGTTACAAGAAACTTGAGAGCAAAGATAGATGCAAGTTGCCTCTGAACTACCCATTTGTCATAACGTTCCTCCACTCTGCTCAAACCCTCATCCCTGTAACTTGATGTATCTCTGGTGGTCTTGTGAAGTGGAACAACACCTCTACAGAAACTAGAGCCAAATGAGAATAAAATAGTCCACTGTGAGTTGCAAAGTTTTCTCCGCTACAAGTGGAAGCTTCATTCTCATGACAGACCTCCTTCCCATTCATGTATATGTCTTCTCCGCACACTGCCACGACCCCACTCCGTGTAACAGCAACCAGATGTGCAGTCAGTATCATGATATAACTTCCATAATTATGTCTCCATAAGCAACATAAGTCTTTGAACATGTTCCTCCTCTTTGCAAGACCAAGCTGAAATTTGTTTTTAACCTTGTTCTTAGTCATGTAATTGCTTTCCGACCATTTGAACCATTTGATTCGCCCATTTCCACAAGACAATCGTCCATACCATTGTAAGAAGCCCGAGACGTTTACCATTGATCATAGGCTGACCTCTCTTCCTCGTCACCCCCTCTCGTATTTGCCACTGACAACTTGACAAAACTGTCCAGCTCTCTTTGCTTGATGTGCTTCTCTCTCTTTGAACTTATGTTTATGTCATTTTGCGGTTGCTTTAGACCTCCCTAACAGGTTTGAAAACACAGACATTCGCATGTGTGGAATTGGAAACGTGATTGGCATCCAAAAATCATACACTATAATCATGAAAACAGATTTAGAAAAAACTCCCACATAGTTACATGATGCATATTATACAAAACATCAAAATTTACATAACATCTTATACAAGATTTCAATACTTCCTGGTAGAAAATTTCATCAAAGTCTCAATCTTTGCAACATGATTGAGATATCTATTCGCAGCAGACAGATTGGCTCTCCTTTTGAAGCTTCTCCCACAGACACAAAAGTAGCCGAGGAGTTTGGTAATGAACAAGAATGTAATTCGGTTTACAACCGCTATTATGAAACCTTTTGTCATTCATGTACTTCACTCTTTTTACTGTCTGGTTGTATTGTTGAATCCATATCCCCATCGCCACATCTTCCAGCTTGAAAAGCTTTCACCAAAATAAATTAATAACACAGTTATTTACCATTTCTTACATTTCTCTGATGAAAATACAAAACTCACTTTAAGATCTCTTTCGCGGTGACCTTTCACCACAAACTTTGCTATATCCTGAGAGATGATGTAGCCAGGGCCATGTGCCCATGGAGGATATGAATCTAGAGGCCACTCCTTCACAAATAGAATATGTGTGATATAAGTATCTAAGAAGATAAGGCAGAGAAAAATGTTGAGAACTATTGAATAGTCACCTCTTTACGAATGTACCATTTGCTGCCTTTCTCACGGTCTGGCGATGAATCAAATGATATCAGACCATACAAAAGTGCACTAGACGGTTTGTCCTTTAGACTCAATAACAGTTCATCGATCCGAACAAAGGCATCATCGTCTGTCTTCATTATGTATTTTGCTGGAATGACTTTGGTCTGTATCAAAATGGAGAAGCATTAAAAAGATTATCTCACTCTAATGCATTGTGTAAGTAGCAACTTACCCCAAGAATGCAAAGCGCAATTGTTTTCAAGCTAAGTAAACCATAGTAATCAACAAAAGGCATAAACTGAATATCACCATATGCTTTAGCTTCTCTCCACATCTCTAAATTGACTTGCTCATTAGTGTGCTAAACCCAAAAAACACCAAGTTATTGCTAAGAAATGTACCCAAAAAAAAAACAGAGAGAAAACGTTGACTTGCAGAAGTACTTACAAGGCCAATGAGAAACCGAACAGCAACTTCTCCAGATCTTACTGCCTCATATTGCATCCAAGACCTTCTCAATGCCATACGTCTCTTAAAGTTATTTCCAGTGGAGAAAACACCAACCAGCAATGTTATCCTTGTCCCGGAAAGAGATGGAGCTTTCAGCTTCTCTTCTATGGCTAAAGAAGAATGATTCTCATCAGGAACAGGCAGCCTTGTGGCTGAAGCAGATAACAGTTTCAGACCACCTGAGACTTTCACAGCACTAACTAACCACGGCTCAAGCTTCTGCAAAGACTTTGTAGAGTCATTCTTTACCTCCCTGTAAGGAAATGAAGTCTCGTGCCGCCCGTTAACAGTCATATGAAAACCTTCTAATCCAAACCACAATGTTGCAGTGAAGGGACTCCCTTTGAGAAATGGAAAATCATCCAAAGTGATTCTACTTGTCTGTTCGTTGCACAGAGGAAGCTCATCAACTACAATATAATTCTTAAATGTTCCATGACTTGGACATCTCACTTCCTCTCCCCACCCGGACCTTTCTGTCCACGTGTTTTGCACTATGGATTGCTTAGAGAAGTTCACATCATAACGCAAGACGCCTGAGCCTAGGAGGTGAATCTGGAAGCTTCTCGAATGTTCATCAGGAACACCAACAAATGTTATAGAAGAATCTTCAGTTAAACCACACGGGAGCTCAAGAACAGGCCTTGAACCGGACAAATCCACGTCAGCTGCATTTACAAAGTCCGGACAAGTTCTTCTAGAGACCATACCAGAAGCAGAAGGTAGTTTCTCTTTATTGATCAGAGAGACTAAGTCTTTTATTGCCAGTGCAGCCTCTTCGACCCCCTGACCAGTTTCTGGCAAAGCATCACGCCTTTCGAGAAACGGACGCATGAGAGACCATGCAAGAAACACGTTAGACTCATCTTCTTCTTTGTAAAAGCTACTGTTTGAAAAGAGGTAATCAAGATCTTCCATAGTGATCAAATGTGGCTTCTGAACAACAGTACTCTCTTCTTCTATATCAAACTCATCCACAGTCTGATTCTTCTTTGTAAGTTTGTGACCAGGTTGAAGGATGATGAGGATCAATGTAAGAACCATGACAGAGATTCCCGCCGACAAGTTCCTCGTTCTGACTGAAGTGAACCCAAACTTGAGTTTCACCATTGACATAGACTGCATCATCATTACTCACATAACCACCACCTAATAAAAAAAATACAGATTCCGTATTAAAGTTTGATAATCATAATTAAACAGAGAAGAACTCGAACAATGGTCAACGATCTAAAACTTCGAATTGGTGCAGGAAGGAGCAGTCTTTGATGGATACAAGTAGACCCATTAGCAAAAAAAAACATAGCTAATTATATTTTTTTATTAATACAGTAAGCTTTGAAAATGAAGCTAACAGTGAGAGTTCTGGAAACACCTCGTTTTAAGAACTGATTGGTTGTGTTTAAAGTAAACTTTGTAAGCTTACCTCGTTTTATATTGATGTATGTAAAGAGATCATCGATCCAGGATCAGTTGAAGTTGCAGAACAACAGAGGGAGAGAGGCAAAGGCAATAGCTAAGCTGAAACAGAGGATCTTAGCTTAGCAGAAAAACGGCGTCGTATCTTTAGTATGGAAACGACGTCGTTTATTTGTAAGTGAAACTTACTGTTTTTGTTGTTAGCAGCGAGACGATGTCGTTCCATCTAAGGGTCTGACTGGTTCAAACGTAGCGGTTGCGGTTGCGGTTGCGGGAATTTGTGGATGCAGGCGGTTGCGGTTTCTAGCGGATTTAAGAGATTTGTACGAATGGTACTGCGGTTAAAAATTGGTGCGTTTGCGGGTGACTTATGACTGGCTAACTACCAAATGCGGTAACAGTCAAATAATAAATTAACAATATTTACATTTAATATAATTATAAAAATATAAAAAATCATAAAATTATAATAAATATAAAATTTATATTTAGAATTTATAATTTTAATTTTTTGAAAATTTATTGAAATTGTTTTTATTATAAAATTTTATAATATTAATTAATATAATATATATATTTTAATATTTTCATAATTTCAATTTTAAAATTTTTATTAAATATTTTTACTTTTGTATATATTGTTTTAAAAAAAAAAAAAATTTACCCTCCCTCAACCGCAAACGCTAGCTGGAGCCAGCTTTTGAATTTATGAGATTTGGAGCGGTTTGAAGCGGTTTAGAGCGATTTGAGTGATTGTTGCAAACTGCCGACAACCGCTACCAACCGCAAAAGTTGCGTTTGCGGGTGGCAGCGGGAAAACCAGTCGCCCCCTAAGTGAAACGTATGGTTGAAAACGGCTTCGTTTAGTTATCTTACATTTCAATAATCTTATAAATAATTAATAAAAATATATAATAACTTTTGGTACGCTGGTTTCAATCTTCGAATAAATATGAATAGAGAGACAAACACTACCATACACTTCTCAGTTGATAGTGTCCTACTAGTTAAAAAAACAAACTAGAACAAGGTTATGATGAATGATCATGTATTAACCAAGATTATAATTCTAAATCCAATTGATTCGGAAATACTAATTTCCTAATTGGCTGAAACTGGTTTTGCTCTAAAAGTCAGTAGAACCAAAATCAACAAAGTAGAGGACTATCCAGTTTACTAAGAAGCTCAGATTCAAATGTGAATATCTTTGCGAGAAGCTAATGCGTTGGTCTTTAAAAGACGTATAGTAGATTTGGTTTGGCAAAAAAGGAGAAAACATTAGAAGAAAATCAAAAGCTAAACAGAGAAGTATAGACATAGGATCTAAGCTTGGATTAACCTATAGCTCAGAAGGAAAGAAAAAGAACACTTACCAAAGACAAACAGCTCCCAAAATTATTGCTGCATATTAAATTTGGGAAAACAAAAAGAGTACTTTTAAGTTGAATGAAAAAAGTAACTGTACTGTTTGAGATCTATGTGAGGTAAGAAAGATGTATGTCTCTGTGTTTCAGACAGACACGGCTCTGTGAATTGTGATTGGTCTGTACTTTTGTACACGTCCACTTAACGGGGCATATGTAATGCATCTTTTTAACTCTTTTACCAACTAGTATTTGTTTAAATAAATCTCTAAAAGGTGTTCACGTGATGTTTCTCATCTCTAGCCCCAAACAATTTGGTTGATGTGTTTCTTTGCGAATATTAAACATTTTAGATAAATTGTACAGACTTTTCTCGTAAATGTTATCAGAACTCTAGTGAACACTTTTCGTATGCCAAATCTTTTGGAAGATTAGACATCCTTCCTTAGGTTAACCTTTTTCTTCTTCATATTTGATTTGAATTAATGCATGTATGTTTCAGCCTCAAATGTCATGAAATTTCTTGTTTGCTAGTTCTTACAACTTTTATAATTCTAGACTTCCAAAGATTAAGTTCAAACATGCTTACTTATTTTATATAACTGTCTTAAAAATGCATAGAAGAACCAGAACTATGTTCATATCAAATATAGTAAAGAATCTGACATCACATCAGTTTCAGTCACAAGCGCAACCGGAAACATCGACTGGCGGGTTCGAAGCCAGAGATAGCACATTACAACAACTGTCGCGTGGTGGTGCACGTGGAGGAAAGACAGCCGTTGGTTCGAGGCCCAAGTGGAAGAGGTTGGTGACGGATTGTCAAATTGTGCAGTTTGTTTTCAGCTTTGGGTTATCTGGTTGGATGCTCCGAGAGCATTTATTCGGGTCAGGTTGCTCCGGGATTTGGGCGTGGTGTTTCAACGCTGCTTTTAATGCTTCTCTTTTGGCTCTCTTCTTCAACTTTCATTCCAAGAACTATACCAAAAAGACAAGAGAGGGAAAAATCGATTAGATTAGTTGTCTTGAATTAATGTTGGATATTTTTTAGAGTTCTGGTCTTTGTTACTGATGGTTTGAAATTGTTTTTCTATGAATAAAGATGAGAAAATGATAATTAGTTTTGAAATGGCTTCATTGTCTCGTAGAATATTGGAATGGATTATCTCTTTAAGAGGATTATATATATGCAAAAATTCAGGTTCAACAAACATTCACCAACCAACATTTTTTAAGACTTGAACAATGAGATTAGTATGCCCTTGAATCTCCATATGCAAATGCCAAACCCAAAACATGAAGATTATAGCCTCTTTATCTATGGGGATTGGACCCGCAACAATATTATCTTTCTTTATAAAGATAGCCACAACTGTTAGAGAACTTAACCAAACTTTTATTATAATATATATATATATATATATATATATATATATATATATATATATATAAATGTTCCAAAACTTTTTACTATCCTCCAAGTCTAATCTTCCTCATATTAGTCCAGGATTGACTTTGACTAAATTCATATCATCTGTGTATGAAGTTGATCGACATAGATAGTGTTGGAATTGTAAAAATGCTTCATAAACATCTTAAGCTTCATAAACCTCTTAACGTTGACTAAATGCACATCATTTTTATATATTTATATATTGTGAATGTGGTAGAAAATGTTAATTTCATAGTTATTTAAATTTTGTTTAATTTTCCGTATTTCAAATTTATCTAACCTTCAAAATTTTATTTTTAGTTATTTTCATATATATATATATATATATATATATATATATTGCCAAAATATATTGAAAGTAAATAAAAGAAACAGTAAAGTTGAAAAAAATCGTTAAATTTAACCAAAATATTAAAAAAAATCTGAATTATTATAAAATTGAACTGAATGATATATTTTGTCTTTTATACTCTCTACTTGTCAACTTCTAGATTGGGGAGAAGATATTTTTTAGGAGAACATTTGATAGTAACCAAGCTACTTTTAAGGTTGCCTCTTTTTTATCATTAGTTGCCACTTGGTTTAAAGGCAAAATTTGGGCAATAATATGTGACAAAATCATGTTTCCCGAGCTTTACAAGAAAACTTTAAAACTTTCAAAAACTATTCGTCTACACATGTTAATGTCATGAAAATATAAGAGGGTCTTATTCCAAATTCTTTTAAGGTGCGCTCAAATCAATTCATTAATTTTTTTATCTTATTAAACAAATCTCTAATGACTAGATTGAATCTTGAAATATCATCATTCTTAGATTGAAAAATACTCTCCATAAGGTTTACATATGCACAAATTTTACAAGCATTCACCAATTAAAGTTTCTTTAAAGAGTTGAAAACTTAAATTAACCTATAACTGGTTCTTTGAGAAAATAAGCATTTGTGAATCCTTCTAGCCAAAAGTGCTAGTAAGACATTGTCAAATATATGAAAAGGACATAATGGATTGAATATTCGTAAGCCAGTAAGACATAAAGTATCGTCAAAATCACTTTTTATGTTGTACTTTGTCACAAAATGGTGTATATATATCTGCTTATATAATAAATCGTTTTTTCAAAATTTTGAATATTGATTCTGTAATCTCTAAATTTATTAATAAAATTTTCTTTTTAAGCCGGAAATTGTTTTTCCAAAACTAGTGAATTAATCAAGTTTTATCAAAAATACATAAAAGAAATAGCAAAGCTGTACCAATTTCATAGAATTAAGCAAAATAACTCAAATCCAAATTATCATAAAACTGAACCGAAATATATTTTGGATACGTTTTGGTTCAACTAAACTGAACCAGATTTTCAGTTATCCGAACCGAACTAAACGACATTTTGTTTGATTCCCAATTTCTCACTTTCTAATTATCCAAACCGCATCAAACTGATCCAGATATCCTAGTGCCAAAGCGTAAGAAGCAATCATGTTATCATCCCCAAGTCATCGACTATATATTAAATCCATGATTAAGATTCTGACGTCAAATAAGTTTCAAACGACAACGAAAAAATGTAAATGATGTATTCTTTACGATATTATCCTCCCACGTTAAGCAGGATTAGAAAAAAGTTTATGCATGAAACATTCGCTACGATATTACGTTCTCACGTTATGCATAATAAACACAATAAAATAGATTAATGATGCACATTCTTTAGGAGTTTACCTTTCCACGTCAAAGCATAATAATAACAATAACAACGCATATGCATCAATCAATCCATGAATCAAATAATATAATACGATGGCATGGGACCAACTTGAATATAGATATAAGCCAATTCGGTGAGCATCTGATCATTTCGTCTCTCTCCCGTTTCTTCCAACATCTCCCCGAGTTCAGACCAGCGCCGGGAAAGCGGAGACGGCGTGGAACCCAGCGATGCAATTGCATCGGTTTACTCCATGTTACAATATTCACGACGCAATGGCATTGGTTTACGCAATGACATCGAATTTCATTAATGATATGTATCTATTTTACGCTATAGCGTTGGTCAAAAATGAGTATTTATATATAACCTCTATTTACTATATCGTCAAACTTCAACCCCTACAAACCTAGCCGGAGAATGGAATCGGTTTACTCCACCCTAACCTACTGGCTCGTGAACCACCCCAACATTGCCAATTTTACGTGGACTGAAGGTGAAACCCTTGGCTCCACCGTCTTTTTCGTCTCCGGTGTAGTCACGGCTTATCTATCCGCCACATTCCTCCTCCGACATGTCATGGTTTCACTCCCCTCACTCGGTCCACGAATTCTCAAACCCATCACAGCCGTCCACAGCCTCATCTTGTGCCTCCTCTCCCTAACCATGGCCGTTGGTTGCACTCTCTCCCTAGCCTCGTCTTCTGACATTGTACCATCACACCCGACAGCTCGTTTCTTCCGGGCGATTTGTCTCCCTATGGACGTGAAGCCTAGCGGACCGCTCTTCTTTTGGGCTCAAGTCTTCTACCTCTCGAAGATCCTCGAGTTTGGAGACACACTCCTCATCATACTTGGCAAATCATTCCAGCGCCTCTCGTTCCTCCATGTGTATCACCACGCGGTGGTTGTGATCATGTGCTTCCTCTGGCTCCGAACCCAACAATCTATGTTTCCGTTCGGGCTTGTGGCGAATTCGACAGTCCATGTCATCATGTATGGTTACTACTTCCTCTGCGCCGTAGGAATGAGGCCTAAGTGGAAGAGGCTGGTGACGGATTGTCAGGTCTTGCAGTTTCTTTTGTCCTTTGCATTTGGCGGTTGGATGTTCCAAGAGCATGTTTTCGGGTCGGGCTGCTCCGGTTTTTGGGCTTGTGCTTTCAACGGTGTGTTTAATGCTTCTCTTTTGGCTCTCTTCTTCAACTTCCGTTCCAAGAATTATGCGAATAAGACAAGACTGGATACGTGGGCAGAAATGGTTAAAGATGTGGGTAAAAAAGCGATTAGATCCAAAAAGACTGATTAAATCATTTTGAATGGTTAAATATCGGTCTCTTGATGTGTTGTTACTCGAAATTGATGTTGGGGTAGCTCGAAATTGTTTTATTCTGAATAAGATGACAAGATATAAAAATGTCACATAAATCATGTAATGGCTTCATTGTCTGGTTCTTAGATTGCATATCTTAGGTTGGGTCATCTTTCGAATCCATACCCAAACCCTATCCGAAAAACCCGAACAGAAATCCGAACCAAAGTAGCAAAATATTCGAATAGGTATTAAGTTAGGAAAGATTGGATATCCAAATCCGAACGAATATATCCGAAGATAACCGAACATATGTACAGCATAACTCAAAATCAGATAATATACATATAATTGCAGAAAAAGTGATTTGCTAATCACTTAAAATGCATGCCAAAATTCTTATTTCATGCATTAACAAAAATTACATCCAAAATCTCAAAACAATAACTAAATTAATGTTTCTATTTTTTAAAGTTTTATCTTCAAACTTATTAATCATCCAACCTAATAAAAATTACAAAATCAGCTAAGTTAAGAATAAAATATACAGTACAAGAAGGTTGAGCAATGAATAATTATTATTTTTTTCAAAATCTAAATATTTAAACCTGACCCAATATTAAAAAAAAAAACCAACCCGACCCGATATGTAAAAATATCCGAACGGGTACTAGATCCCAATACCAAAATATTTTGAATCCAAACGGGTACGCGAACACCCATGCATAAGAATGAATCAAACATTAAATCTTAATATCTCTTATTGCTGTATCTGTCGAGCTTCCATCACACTTTCCCTATTTATAGGTTGTAGTCCACAATCTTTTTTAAAGCAGTAGTTGGTTATCACATTTACATAACGGGTTGACCTAAACGATAAAATTATCTATATATATTACCATATTACAAACTAGCCATAATACACCAAGAAATGTTGCCAAAGAAAAAAAAAAAATAAATAATACACCAAGAAAATGAGGATATATAAAAATAAATTAAATTAAACAAGCATTGAAAGCTGACTAATTCAAACCTGAACTGAATTAAATGGAACCAAAGCAAATTAACTAACCAAAACCCATTACTTTTTTTTTATGTATTTATAAATTGTGAATGGCTAAACAATTTTAGTTTCATATTTATTTGATTTTCATTTAATTTTCGTAAACCGTTTTTATTTAAATTTGAAATTTTAATACCTAACTAATTTTCATAGATATCTTACCAAAATCTAGTAAAACAATGAAGTTTCATCGAAAAATAAATAAATGAATAACAAAGCTGAGCCAATTTTATTGAATTAATCAAAATAAGTGAGAACCGAATTATCATAAACTGAACCGAAATATATTCGGATATATTTTGGTTCTCCTTTGTATTACCATAACTGAACTGAACTAAATGACAGTTTGCTTGGTTCTCAACTTCTCATGTCTCATATCCTGCATATCCAAACCGACATCGATCCAAACTAATACAGGTACGGCAACCATATGTTTCATAACATTTATACCAAAAAAAACCATATGTTTCATCATCAAGTCAGCGACTGTATCAGATCCATTAGAAAACTCTTACATCAAATAAATTTCAATCGGCAACAAAGAAAGTAAAAGATGCATTCTTTACGACACTACCTTCCACGTTATGCATATAAAAAAAAGATGCATGATACATTCGTTACGATGTTTATAACGTCCGCACGGCACACGTTAAGCATAATAAACAAAATAGAATAAATTGATGATGCACATTCTTTACGATATAATTTTACACGTTAATTCATATTAAAACACTAACAACTGTTTACGCTGAATCTTATTAATAAAAGAACATGTTCAACATATATATATATATATATATATATATATATATATATATATATATATATATGTCATGTGTGTGTGGCCTCTCTCTATTTACCATATCCTCAAACTTCAATCCTTACAAACTTCGTGAGAGAATGGCATCGGTTCACTCCACCCTAACCTACTGGCTCGTGAACCACCCCAAGATTTCCAACTTTACGTGGACCGAAGGTGAAACCTTTGGCTCCACCGTCTTCTTCGTCTCCCTTGTAGTCTCCGTTTACCTCTCCGCCACATTCCTCCTCCGACATGCCATGGTTTCACTCCCCTCACTCAGCCCCCGCATTCTCAAACCAATCACAGCCGTCCACAGCCTCATCCTCTGCCTTCTCTCCCTAATCATGGCTGTCGGTTGCACTCTCTCCATAACCTCAGACCCTACGACACGTTTTCTCCACGCTATTTGTTTCCCAGTCCATGTTGAACCTAATGGACCGGTTTTCTTCTGGGCTCAAGTCTTCTACCTCTCGAAGATCCTTGAGTTTGGAGACACACTCCTCATCATACTCGGCAAATCATTCAGGCGACTCTCGTTCCTTCACGTGTACCATCATGCGACTGTGCTGTTCATGTGTTTCATCTGGCTCCGAACCCGCCAGTCCATGTTTCCCCTCGGAGTCCTGACGAATTCGACGGTTCATGTCATTATGTACGGTTACTACTTCCTATGCGCCGTAGGATGTAGGCCAAAGTGGAAGAGGCTGGTGACGGATTTTCAGCTTGTGCAGTTTATTTTCTGCTTCGGAATATTGGCCTTGATGCTCTCTCAACATTTTTCCGGGTCGGGTTGCTCCGGGATTTGGGGGATTTATTTTACCGCTGCGTTTAATGGTTCTCTCTTGGCTCTCTTCTTCAACTTCCGTTCCAAGAACTATGTGAAGAAGACAACCGAGGTGATTAAATTGTCTTGAATTGTTTAGAGTCTCGATCTCCTCTTATTTGTTGTTACTGGAAAATGTTGGGATAGTTTGAAATTGTTTTACTATGAATAAGATGACAAAACATGTATTAAAATGTCACATAAACCATGAAATGACTTCTTTCTACGATATACAGCATTCGGCAACCAACTTTTTTTTTAAGTGACTAATCAAACATTTTAATTAATAATATCTCTAAATTATGTAGTGTATGGAGTATCTACAATCGCACTCCCCATTTCTAGTTTGTAGTCCAGAATTTTTGTGAAAGCAGTAGTTGGTTTTTAGTTTTTTACATAACGGGTTGACAAATAATAAAATTCTTAATACATCATTACAAACTAACTCTCCATAGTCCATAATACAACAAGAAAATGAGGATAGATAAAAAATAGAATAAGAATAAAGAAACTCCTGCCAACCAATCTCAGAAGAAGCTTCATGTGTATGATTTGCTGGATCCATTCACTAACAAAAAATTTGGGATGCATTGTGATTTTCATTTCGAGGTTTTAAATTATTCTATGTTGAGTCTTGACTTTGGGATGAATTGATCAGGTGTTAGCCAGAGAGACAACGTCGCTGCAAGCAAGAGAGTAGATATTATAGTAGAGACAACGGAGCTGATGCGAGGGTGGGATTCACTAATGAATAATCAATCCTTAATATGACGGCGTTTAACAGAACATTTAGTAAATCACTACTAAATCCTTACTTTGGCCCAACCCAACACAAAATTCACTAAAGCCTTGACTGTTCATAGTTATTATAAAAAAAAGATCAAAACAATTATCAAGATTTTAGAAAAATAGATTCTATAAATTTTGAAGAAACAAGTACCCATTTATGAACATGCCTAAATGTAGAGAAGTTTTAATTTGAGAGTGTTGTTTATTTTGGAACAGCAATAAGAGAGTTGGTGTTTGACTTCAACATATATCTTACCAACTTTAATAGAACTAAAATGGTAAATTTGTTTGTTACTTTATTATAGGCATGAGTTCATCTTTGACTTGTTGTTCTATTGTTTTTCGAATTTCATATTACTGTTGAAATCCAATCCATCACCTAAATTCCAAATCAACGAAGAAGGTTCTACGTGAATTTTGAAAATACATTAAAAAAGCACCAAAACTAAATAGTTTGGTTTTGGTTAATTCCAATAACAGTTGATGAACACATATACATACAGCTTTTGGTCTTTATTTGCCACTTAGCTTATGCAAATTTGGTTTCGACTTCCATTTACAGATGTTGTATCATCCTTATTCGTATGAAATCTTTTTCTTACTGATGTATAAAACTATAAACTCTTCTTTGACTAATAACTTGTTGGCTTCATAACTACTTATGCAACTCGAACATTTTATATATATATATATATATATATATATATATATTACTCTACAATATTAGATATTTGACTTCACATTAAACATATATAAACGAGTAAACGACCACGTAATTAGGACCAAGAAAATGGTAGAAGATCTCATATTCAACCATGTTCGTAACTATATTTTAATCATCATGCAAGAGAAAGTGGTTTAGTAAGATAAATCACTCACTTACGACAGTTAAAATAATGTTAAAATACATTAATTTATTATATGATGAGCTTTGGGCAAAGCTTCCCTTGTTGACTTGTCAACAAAGACACGAGACTCCAAAACGCACGAGTGGGTTGTTTGACAAACTCAAGAGCTCTTTGACTAATTTGACCGGATGATACGCCCAATTTAATATTATCTTATACCAGTCAAAATCTAACAAACAATCTTGATGTTCTTGGTTTCTCTTAGAGATACAATATGTATATTCATTAAATAATGCTCCCTAACATGTTAAGTCCTATATGGAAATTGTCGAGTCTTGTTATCTTCATGTGTGTTGGTATGTAAACTTGAACTACATGGGCTTATGTACTTTATATGGAAATGATTTGCTGGATTATTAATTATTTAGATTAGTAAATTGCTTATTACGGTTTTGATGGATTATTATATAGTAAGCCCAGTAGAGAAAACAATTCACACATCTTATTGACGTTTTCACACTTTCATGATTATTGTTTATAATTTTTTTGTTGTTGATAGCCATCGTAGATAACAAGCCCCTTTCTAAGTTGGGGCAAAATTATGTATGATGATAAAAAGCGAAAGAAGTAAAGCAGTTTTATGTGACAAAGCTGTGTTTAACGACAAAAATGTATGTCTTTAAACAAACATCATGTTTCCTTTGTGAAGCATTAAGAGAAAAGATGAGCGAAAAAGAAAAATAATTAAAAAGGAACTCGTGTTCTCCACTTTGGAGGATACCACGCATTGCTTATAATATAAGTTTGAAGCTTCTTAATTGTAATCCTAAATATTACTCTATGTTCCCTATTAGGTTGGTTTTCATTCATATTATATAACCTTTCATATTTGCTTTCACATTTAACATTCCGCCTTGCCGGTTTCACTAGGAAACGTGGGTGAATTCATATAATAAAACATATGAAGAAGCTGAGATTAATAGTTAGTATTAGAAGCTTCCAACAAAGAAACTTCACAAATACAGTACACGTTTTACGTAGTGCATACCAACTCTTTACTATACTTCAAGCCATCGTAATATCCTATATCCTCAACAAAAAAAAGGAGCAATGTTTGCTCCGGTCATCTTTTTGTGGATGGGTTGCTGTTCAGGTAAGAATATACAAATTATATCAACACGACAAGTCGGACAGCGTGTGCACAAAGCTAAAAAATATACTTCCTAGGTTTCCGAAAATAAAATTTTCTAAAATATTCATGTTTATTAATAATTTAATAAATATTTATAATTTAATTTATTTTGAATTTTATTATACACATTCAATAACTTTCAACTAATAAAATTTAATCAATTCAAATATTTTCAATTAATGTTTCTCAAAAGTATAAAAAATACCTTAACAATATAGAAAATCTATTTTTATACAACAAAAAAATAATTTTAAAAATTTTAATTTTGAGAACGGAAGGAGTACATGACAAACTGGGTCATTCCTTTGTATGTTATTTATTTCAAAAAATAAACTATTTATCAAAAAGAAATTATACAGAGTATGTCGTGTAGCAATTTTCCCTCTATACTAAACTAGTGTTATAAACTAAAACATAAAAGATTTCAAATATAATGTAGAGCAACCGGATTTGAAATATATTGAATGTGAATCCAGGGATAGTTGTGTATTTCAAATAGCAATAATAAAATGTTAAAAAGAAGAAGTACGTATAGTTTTGTTCAAAGTAGGTAGTATAATTGTCAAAACGAGTCGTTTATATAGTCCACTTCATATCAATTGATAATGGAGTTTTACTTCCGTTACACCTTATATTTTTTCAACACAATTGTTAAATTAATTGTTGTTAATAAAACTTCTTATTTTGCGGCCTTTATTCAACTGAGTCATATTCTGATCTTTATAAGTGTGACTAGCGGAGATTTTTCATCTTGGTTCAACTAGATTTATGGTTAATAATGTCTATCTTTTTTTATAATTATCATCCTGAAAATCTGTAAGATTATTCGTGTTTTGACCTAGAAAATTTATTAGACATGTGACTTGTTATTTGTTAACTTAGTCTAAGTATGATGAATTGTTAGACGTCTAATACTATGAATTTTTGTAAAAAAAAAACCAGTGGTCGTGCAAAAATATACAATATAACCTTTTTAAATTAATACTCTATAAATTAATATACACTAAAAATATTTATAAAACAATATAATTTTATAATCTATCAATTAATATATCGATAAATTAATATTTTATAAATTAATAAAAAAAATTATAGTTTTTGTATAATTTCAACATTATTAATTTATAAAAATTTCACTGTAGTTTATTCTTTAAAAATGAGCGGAGAGATGGCATACTACTAGTTAGTCCTATCTATTTTTGGACTTTCAGTAATATCTGATTTTATTTTGTTTTTGGCGTACATACATATGTTCAAAAATATATAATAAGTAATTTTATTTTGTTTTTGGCGTACATATATATGTTCGAAAATATATAATAAGTAATGAATGGAAGGGCTGTCATTGTTCAAGGAGGACTTTGTATGCTTAAAGGGCCATTGAATCTAGACTTCAAACTACTTATCGCATGTCTCATTCAGACCGAATTTTATAAACCTCAGAGATGTTAGAAAAAGAATAAGAAAAAACATTATAAATCTAAAATTTATCGAAATCTACAGTTTGTATCCTACTTATCGTTTATTTCTCTATTAAGATCATATTTCATAAAGAAAGTCTAAAACAGTCAGAGTTTCAAATCAAAACTAATCCATATGATTGACTGTAAATACATCATAATACATTAGTTATAACTAAAATGCACAATTAAGATGCTAACCTATCTACTAAACGTCTGGATTAGCTGAATACCAATATGAGTCATCGGCACATATATTTGTATTTTAGATTCAAAAGCAAAGAAGATGTAAAAGCACTTAGTAATTCTTAATTTGTATCTATACATTTCTGGAACAATATCATCATCGCCTGTCGTCATTTTCATATGCATTTTCAAGTGTAATCATTTCAGATTAATCTTATCCATTAAACCATTTTCGTGCGTTGTTATAGATTACTTTAAATAAGTTATGTATACGTGACGGGTAAAATTATATGCAAAAGTGGTCCTGAAAACACACATGCCCTGGCATTAACCAATACACGTAAGCTTATTCAAGATTTGGAACTTTGGAATGACAAAACCTATTATATAATGATTTAGTGAAAGGTTGATGGCCTGTTTTCCGTGGGTTCTGTTTCATTAACAAAAAAAAATTCTTTTTCGGATATGTTTTAAATATTGCAGCTAAACCTACTTACTCCAAAATAAACTCAAGATATTTGGCATATATGACGAAAATTTATGGTTCCATGGATAGCAAACCAGCTAACACAAAGATAAATTGTATGCGAAAATCAACGGAAGACAACGATAAAAGATATATATTATGCATGGATGATATAACCAATACATTTTAAAATAAATTATCTAATATTTCACCATTTTTATTCTAGTTTTGTTTTGTTAAAGACATCTTTTTCATTCTTTTTCAGAATTTGCAGTTTGATCTGTTCACATTGTTTCGGTTTTGTGGAAATAAATACATACGTGATTCAATTTCTTGGACTTGTTTACGACATTCGTGACCACATAACATGTTAAATTGCGGCGAAACTTATAAAAAGAAAAAGTGTAATTTTCTCATATTATTATATAAGACAAAATACCAGTATACATGAATACAACGGATGTATGCGAGCGTGTGTGATGTGGTTCTAGGTGGTTCCTTTGGATTTGTGCCTACTAATGATGCCCACAAATATTCTTTGGCACATTGTTTATTGTTTCACAATTTGGCCTAATCACATAACTTATGAAAACCAAGTACACTTTATTACCTCTTTATTTTAGTTATTTTCATTAATCAGATTACGATATCAACCAACTAATCTAATTAGAGTTCACGAAGAAAAATATTTATTTCAGTATTTGGCACATTGTCTATTGATTCACAATTTGGCCTAATCACATAACTTATGAAAACCAACTATACATTATTAACTCTTTATTTTAATTATTTTCATTAATTTAATGATGAAAATAAATAATCTAATTAGAGTTTACCAAGAAAAAGATGTATTTCAGTATTTGGCACATTGTTTATTGATTCACAATTTGGCCTAATCACATAACTTATGAAAACCAAGTATACATTATTAACTCTTTATTTTAATTATTATTATTAGTTTAATGAATTATCGTTTATCAAGTCTTAACAAGTACTAAATATAGAAGCTATTAAATCTAAACATATCAGATATCCAAAGAGTAATTTTCAATATAAGAATGTGGTTTCCTAAAAGAAAGACATGCATGTGTGGATCTAAGACAAATCATTTCTCCATATATACATGTGTTTATTATATTATGTGCTTTATAATTGTGAGTGTGTATCAAGTCATTTACACTTCGCTCACTTTATAGTGACAACACGTGATGTCCGTGCCACCTAAATATTGTCTTCTTGTCAATGTGAAAGTCCATCAAATTCGGAATGTGCATATACTAGATATTCTTGTTTGATTTTTGTGGTAGTGAAGGTTTGGGGATACTATAATGTTCAATTTTTTTTTGAAACTATATAATGTTCAATTTCGTATTGTATGGTTTCCACTTGGTTGAAGTTTGGGATAATACCAACGATGACAAGTAAACATACATTATCTTAGCGATCGTGTATCTATATTAGACGTCCGTTGCAACCTTGCGCACGCACTCCAAGCTAAGTTAATTCAATCCGTGTAACTTAGTTGGATCTTTAACAAAGAAAACAAAGGCAAAACTTAGTTGGATTAGTGTTTGAGTAGATTACTTTTAGAAATGGGAATTTTAAATTATAAAAGTAATTAAGTCCCCTTGCCACATCTCAAAGACTTAAAAACATTGATTTTGATCAGCAAAATGAGTTCATATATTGCCAAGTTGACAATTTGATGCATTATTAATTAGTTCGGTATCGTTTACTAGTAGGTTTTGGATTTTGCATTTAAATGTACAAAAGGTATAGTGAATGATATTTCATTAATTACAGCAATTTGTGTAGTTGCTTTGAGCGTGGCTGCGTGGGGTATTTTTGGTGGGTGGTCCTATTTTTAATAATTCTTGGTTAATTTGTGTAACGTTATATACGTTTGTTGGAATAAGTCATGCTACAGTAAATTGTTAAAGAAACATTAGCGACGTTTTTAAAAATAAATAATCCGCCATTATTTACGCTCTATAATCTGTGATCATATATATAGCGATAGCATTGGCCACTCGTTAAACAAACATCAATTATTCTTAAAACTAGGTTGCTGATTTTTCCTATCTCGATTTGTTTTCTTTTCCTTTTTTTTTGGTATGAATGTTAAGATATCTTGAACTGTTTTCGGATTTGAAAAAGACTATAAATGCATTAGGGCTTAACTAAATATATGCTTCAATGATATATGCATGTTAATTTGATGCAGATAAAATTGGCGTGTATATAATAATATGATAGAGTGACGGAATTATTTTACATCTAGCTAGAATCTGGGATATATTCTAAATCCATGGGCAGGCGTACATGTATATAAATTTTTTTTTTTCACAAAGAATATATACAATATGTGTATATTGCATGTATATCTCATTATTTGTATTTAATTTTATGAAATTCTTTTTTTTTGTTGCTAACATAATTTTATGAAATTCCCGCAGTCATCCAATTCAAATCGTGCTTGGAGGCTTGAGAGCTTTCAAATACTTAAGTGACATTAACCAAAGTTCGCTTGGTGAAGTTATACATATCAACTTGTCCTTTTGATATATACACATTGAAAAAAACGAAGGTTCAAAAATCAAAATGGCATGTCCTCTTTTTTTTTTGTCAACAAGCTTTTATATTAAACTAAATGCCCAGCGGGTTTAAGACGGCTACAACCGGAAGTGAATTCAACGGCTAGATGAAAACGAAAGGTACAACAATAAAGGATAGATGTGTTTAAGGGGCGAAGATACCCGTAGACAAACTTCACTTGAAACCCTAAAACTGATGCTCCCAAGAACATACTAAAATCGGTACATGAACCGATGAGAGGGGACCCTAAAGATCGGGTTTGAAAATCGTTGGTGAATACCAACACTGATGAGCTCATTGAGAAGCTAGATATGACTATGCAGTCCATTAGACAAACAATATCAGCTATAATCCGGGAGACTAGGTGAATCTCAACTGTGCCGGAAAGCATATTGTTTGGTGAGACGGTTGATACCGTTGTCATCTCCAATTCCATAGGTATATTTGATTTTGAAACGAACCGTGAGAATGACGTCGGATAAGATTGTGGTGGGAGATCACTCGAGAGTCCTTTGGGTCATGAAATGGGCTAGAACCCTTGCTGTTTAAAGCCCAGGCCCAGAAAGGTGGAGTGAAGCTCGCGTCTCGGCGTTGGAGGGCTGTGTCAAAATCGCCGGTGAGCTCGCATCTCGGCGTTGGAGGCACAAAACGTTGTGGTGGTGGGGCGACCTCTCGTCTGAGAGTGACTTGTTCCGAGTTATGGTTGGATGGTTCTAGCCGCAACGGCTAAGTAGGATATCTTACAATCAACCTCGGGTTGGTGAGTAGGATATGCGCCATATGCCTTATGTAGGGCGTAGACCCACGTGATGGCAATGGAAGGCCGGTTATATCAGTACATGCTAAGTGGACGATGGCTTATCAAGTCTAGTGGTCGGATCAGGTGCTATCAATCATGAACCTCACGGTTCTATAGGTTTTCTAACAACCTAAACTCGTATGATCTATATGCTGGTCGATCAATTGTGAATGCATTACAATATTCGGTTTCATGTAAAACAATCTACCTTGTCTTACTTTTTCATAATCCCTAGGGTTTTCAATCTTTGAATTCTTATCAACCTTATGTTAAGGTTTCAAGGCCTTAAGTATTTTGTGTTCTTAGTTAGATTATTTCAAGAAGAACAATCTAACATTCCTAAAC
Source organism: Brassica napus (assembly GCF_020379485.1). NCBI lineage: Eukaryota > Viridiplantae > Streptophyta > Magnoliopsida > Brassicales > Brassicaceae > Brassica > Brassica napus. The sequence continues at coordinate 610 of NW_026013919.1, read as the reverse complement.
TTCAAAAATAAGCAAGAAATCAAACAAGCAATATCAATTAAAATCGATTTCTAGCTTTAGGGTTTAGGGTTTCGATTCCTTCATTAGGGTTTATCAGGTTTCAGATTCAATCAATCAATCGTACAATTAAATTCTAGTTTGGAATCGATTTAGCTTTCTAGTTTTAAGACTTTGTCGATTTTGATCTTGTAATTTCTTTAGGGTTTCATCAAGAATAAGATTTCCATAATGATGGATTAGGGTTTCGATCTTATTCTATGTTCTCAGATTATGTTCATACCTTAGTTTCGTAGAGGTAAAGAACCAAACCCCTGAGATTGGATGAAACTTCGAGCTGAGGAGAAAGAACGCTTGCTGCCTCCTATCGGGTCGCGGATGTAGTCGGACGCGAGCTGGGAACGGATGCGAGCTGCGAGCTGTTTGTTGGACGGATGCGTTCTTCTTGTGTGCGAGCTGAGGACGCGATCAGGAAGCTGAGGACGTTCGGTCTTGAGGATGTCAAGCTTTTGGAATAATGGGAGAACGTCTAGGGTTTAGCTTTAGTCGCCAGTTTTAGGTTTTAGGTATCGATTTAGGTCTCAGGAGATTCGCGGCTATCGTTGTGTAACGT